>NC_056455.1:19091854-19164354 GCF_018296145.1 Oncorhynchus tshawytscha | reverse complement strand
ATTTGACACAGAGGTGAAATACCTGCTATATGCTGATGACTTGGTACTTCTATCACCAACTAAAGAAGGTCTTCAACAAAACATTAATATTCTGGAGCAATATTGCCATAATTGGGCCCTGGCAGTAAATTTCCAAAAACTAAAATCATGATTTTCCAAAAAAAAACAGATGTCAGAAACACAAATGTAAATTCACCCTGAACAACACCTTAATTGAACACACAAAAATTACACCTACCTTGGTCTGACCATATCTGCATCGGGAAACTTTAATATGGCAGTGAATGCACTCAAAGAAAAGCCCGCAGAGCAATGTATGCAATAAAAATGAAATTATTCAAAATCAACATCCCAATTAAAATTTGGACTAAAATATTTGACAGTGTAATCCTACCAATAGCACTTTATGGAAGTGAGGTTTGGGGGCCACTCAATAAACTGGATTTTAAAATGTGGGACAAACATCCAATTGAAGCCCTACATGCAGAATTCTGTCGGAAAATCCTACAAGTCCAGAGAAATACACCAACTAATGCATGTAGGGCAGAATTGGGCCGTTTTCCAGTAATAATGAAGATACAGAAAAGATCATTAAAATTTTGGCTACATCTAAATTCAAGTCTAAATTCGAGTCTGCAATTTAAAGCACTTCAAACCCAAGAGCTGAGCCCAGAAACGAGCCCTCTCAGTCAGCTGGTGTTGGACCTCACCAACCAAGCTGACACCAGCACTGCTTCAAAAGAAAGAATTCCAATAAGCAAAATCATGAACCAATCAAAGGAATCATATTTACAATACTGGAAAAACGAAACAAAATCCCAAAGCCGACTAAATTGCTATCTGACCCTAAACAGAGATTATGAATTGGCTGATTATCTCTACTCTGTCAGAGATACGAAGCAGAGACAGATCCTTACCAAGTACAGGCTGAGTGATCACCGATTGGCAATAGAAACCGGCAGACATAAAAAGACATGGCTACCCAAAGAGGAGCGTGTATGTGGTCACTGCATGACAGGGGAGGTAGAGACAGAGATGCACTTTCTCCTTTACTGTGATAAATATTCCTCACGAAGAGATTCATTATTCACAGAAATGACTACATATATTCCAAATTTTTACAAATTCAACCCAGAGGAAAAACTAAGAATACTCATGGGCGAAGGAGTAATAGCTTCTCTTGCAGCCAAATATGTATTTTCCTGCCATAGCCTGAGGGACACTGAATAATAACATCTGCATAGTAAGCAGTAACTTACTTATTATTATTAATGTTTATCATTCCAAATATGGGTGGTAATGGTAGTGATAACAGTTTAGTGATGGTTGTAGTAGTCGTAGTAATGATGATTGTAGTTGTAGTACTGATATAAAGAAGAAGATGACCGTTATTTAGTTATAAGTTAGTTATAGTTTCATTTTCCATAATTTGATTTTATATTTATTACATTTCTACTATTGACTGTTACCATTTTATTGGTATTATTTTTGTATTTAATTTTGTATTATTATTTACTACCATTTTATATTATTATTTGCTATCATTTATAATTTTGTTACAATGTATATTGTATACATTGTTGCTTTGGCAATATTGACACAATGTTTTTCATGCCAATAAAGCAGCTTGAATTTGAATTTGAATTTGAGAGAGCGAGAGAGAGAGCCACGTAACGCGATACCGAGAGAGAGCGATAACGAGAGAGAGCGATAGAGAGAGCGATAGAGAGAGCGATAGAGAGAGCGATAGAGAGAGCGATAGAGCGATAGAGAGCGATAGAGAGAGCGATAGGTGAGAGAAAGCAAGCATGAGCTAGACAATCATCTCCTCTTGTTCCGGTCATCCACATTTCCTTTACCCTCTCGCCTCCTCCCCTCCTGTTCTCTCTCCTCCTCCCCTCCTGTTCTCTCTCCTCCTCCGAAGGGACAGCTCCTTTCCTTTACTCCTCCTCTCAGACCACCTCTAATGACAGCAAGCACAGAAACTTTAATGGAAACTATCCTTTCATTAAATACCTGCGAGGAGAGATGTAGAGGAGAGCGAGAGATATAAAAGAGGGGAGGCATAGAGCAAAGGAAGGGAGAGGAGGGAGCAGTGAGGAGGAAACAAGAGAAGGGAGATGAGCAAAGTCAGGAGAGGGGGAAGAGATGAGGGGTGGCATTGGGAAAAGAGCCAAGAGAAGATAGAAGAGCACTGGACTCTGGGGTGTTCCCTCTCTCTCAGAAGCAGGACAGGAACATGTGGCCAAGAAAGCAAAAGAGGGGGAAGGGAGAGAGAGAGGGAAGGAAGGAGAGATAAGAGGTTTAAGTTTTAATGTCAAATGCACTAGTACAGTGAAAGAAGAACACAAGAAAGTAAGAAGCTATGCACAGGGTCAGTTTGAGGCAGGGATGCTGGAGTGATAGAGGTACGGACTGTGCATTTACAAAGTATTCAGACCCCTGGACTTTTTCCACAGTTACATTACAGCCTTATTCTAACCCATAACGACAAAGCAAACATAAGTTCATAAATAAATATCACATTTACTTAAGTATTCAGATCCTTTACTCAGTACTTGGTTGTAGCACCTTTGACAGCGATTACAGCCTCGAGTCTTACTGGGTATGAGCCTACAAGCTCGGCACACCTGTATTTGGAGTGTTCCTCTCAAGCCCTGCCAGGTTGGATGGGGAGCACCGTTGCTCAGCTATTTCCAGGTCTCTCCAGAGATGTTAGTTCGGGTTCAAGTCCGGGCTCTTGCTGAACCACTCAAGAACATTTAGAGACTTGTCCCGAAGCCACTCCTGTGTAGTCTTGGCTGTGTGCTTAAGGTTATTGTCCTGTTGGAAGGTGAACCTTCACCCTAGCCTGAGGTCCTGAGTGCTCTGGAGCAGATTTTTTTTATCAAGGATCTCTACTTTGCTCCGTTCATCTTTCCCTCGATCCTGACTAGTCTCACAGTCTCTGCTGCTGAAAATATCCCCACCGCATGCTGCTGCCACCACCAAGGTTTACTGTAGGGATGGTACTAGGTTTCCTCCAGACATAATGTTGGGCATTCAGGCCAAAGAGTTGGTTTCATCAGTCAAGATAATTGTATTTCTCATGGTCTGTCAGAGTATTTAGGATCCTTTTGGCAAACTCCAAGCGGCCTATCATGTGCATTTTACTGAGGAGTGCCTTCCGACAAGCCCCTCTACCATAAAGGCCTGATTGGTGGAGCGCTGCAGAGATGGTTGTCCTTCTGGAAGGTTCACCCATCTCCACAGAGGATCTCTGGAGCTCTGTCAGAGTGACCATTTGGGTTCCTGTTCACCTCCCTGACCAAGGCCCTTCTCCTGATTGCTCAGTTTAGCCGGGCAGCCAGTTCCAGGAAGAGTTGTGTGGTTCCAAACTTCTTCCATTTAAGAAAGATGGAGGCCTCTGTGTTCTTGGGGGCCTTCAATGCTGCAGAAATGTTGTGGTACCCTATCCCAGATCTGTGCCTCAATACAATCCTGTCTCTGACCTTTACAGACAATTCCTTCGACCGCATGACTTTGGTTTTTGCTCTGACATGCACTGTCTACTGTGGGACCTTATATAGACAGGGGTGTGCCTTTCCAAATAGTGTACAATTATTTGAATTGAACACAGTTGGACTCCAATCAAGTTGTAGAAACATCAAGGATGATCAATTGAAAAGAGGATTCACCTGAGCTTAATTTCGAGTCTCATAGCAAAGGGTCTGAACACTTAAGTAAATAAGGTATTTCTTTTATACATTTGCAAAACATTAAGAACCAGTTTCGCTTTGTCATTATGGGGTATTGTGTGTAGATTGAGGAGGCAAAAAACAATGTAATCCATTTTAGAATAAGGCTGTAACGTAACAAAATGTGGAAAGAGTCAAGGGGCCGGAATACTTCCCGAATGCACTGCATGTACAGTTGAAGTCGTAAGTTTAAATACACTTAAGTTGGCGTCATTAAAACTCGTTTTCCAACCACTCCACAAATTTCTTGTTAACAAACTATAGTTTTGGCAAGTCGGTTAGGACATCCACTTTGTGCATAACACAAGTAATTTTTCCAAATTGTTATACAGACAGATTATTTCACTTATAATTAACTGTATTACAATTCCAGTGGGACAGAAGTATACAAACACTAAGTTGACTGTGCCTTTAAACAGATTGGAAAATTCCAGAAAATGATGTCATGGCTTTAGAAGCTTCTAATAGGCTAATTGACATCATTTGAGTCAATTGGAGGTGTACCTGTGGATGTATTTCAAGGCCTACCTTCAAACTCAGTGCCTCTTTGCTTGACATCATGGGATCATCAAAAGAAATCAGCCAAGACCTCTGACTTTTTTTTGTGGGCCTCCACAAGTCTAGTTCACCCTTGGAAACAATTTCCAAATGCCTGAAGGTTCCATGTTCATTTGTACAAACAATAGCACGCAAGTAAGTATAAACACCATGGGACCACGCAGCCGTCATAACGCTCAGGAAGGAGACGCGTTCTGTCATCTAGAGATGAACGTACTTTGGTGCGAAAAGTGCAAATCAATTCCAGAACAGCAAAGGACCTTGTGAAGATGCTGGAGGAAACAGGTACAAAGATATCTATATCTACAGTAAAACGAGTCCTATATCGACATAACCTGAAAGGCTGCTCAGCAAGGAAGAAGCCACTGCTCCAAAACCGCCATAAAAAAAGCCAGACAACGGTTTGCAACTGCACATGGGACAAAGTTCGTACTTTTTGGAGAAATGTCCTCTGGTCTGATAAAACAAAAATAGAACTTGTTTGGCCATAATGACCATCGTTATATTTGGAAGAAAAAGGGGAGGCTTGCAAGCTGAAGAACACCATCCCAACCGTGAAACACAGGGGAGGCAGCATCATGTTGTGGAGGTGCTTTGCTGCAGGAGGGACTGGTGCACTTCACAAAATAGATGGCATGATGAGGTAGGAAAATTATCTGGATATATTGAAGACATCATTCAGGAAGTTAAATGGGTCTTCCAAATGGACAATAACCACAAGCATACTTCCAAAGTTGTGGCAAAATGGCTTAAGGACAACAAAGTCAAGGTATTGGAGTGGCCATCACAAAGCCCTGACCTCAAGCCGATAGAAAATTTGTGAACTGAAAAGTGTGAGCAAGAAGGACTACAAATCTGACTCAGTTACACCTGCTCTGTCAGGAGGAATGGGCCAGAATTCACCCAACTTATTGTGGGAAGCATGTGGAAGGCTACCCGAATCGTTTGACCAAAGTTAAACCATTTAAAGGCAATGCTACCAAATACGAATTGAGTGCATGTAAACTTCTGACCCACCACTCTCTCTACTATTATTCTGACATTTCACATTCTTAAAATAAAGTGGTGATCCTAACTGACCTAAGACAGGGAATTTTTTACTAGGATTAAATGTAAAGAATTGTGAAAAACTGAGTTTAAATGTAGTTGGCTAAGGTGTATGTAAACCTCCGACTTCAACTGTATAGGGGTAAGGTGACTAGGCATCAGGATATACAGAGTATACCCAACATTAGAAACCTCTTCCTAATTATTGAGTAGCACCCCCACCCCTTTCGCCCTCAGAACAGCCTGAATTCATCTAGGCATGGAATCTACAAGGTGTTGAAAGCGTTCCACAGGGATTCTGGCCAATGTAGACCCAAATGCTTACCACAGTTGTGTCAGGTTGGCTGGATGTCCTTTGGGTGGTGGACCATTCTTGATACACACAGGAAACTGTTGAGCGTGAAAAAACCAGCCACATTGCAGTTCTTGACACAAACAGGTGCGCCTAGCACCTACTACCTACAAGTGACATCAATAAGGGATCATAGCTTTCACCTGGATTCACCTCATCAGTCTGTCATGGAAAGAACAGGCATCCTTAATGTTTTGTATACTAAGTGTATGATAATTTACACTGCTGCTACTCTGTTTATGATTGTATGTGAGTGTGTGTGCATGTATGTAGATTTAGTATAAATGTGTGCGTGTTGTGCGTGTTGGAGTGTCAGTGTGCGTGAGTGCGTAGAGTCCTGTGAGCGTGCAATAGAGAGAACAGTATACGGCTTGGGGGGCTGGAGTCTAATGATTTTCCGGGTCTTCCTTTCACACCGCCTGATAGAGGTCCTGGATGGCAGGGAACTCGGCCCCAGTGATGTACTGGCCTGTCCGCACCATCTTCTATCACCATGCGATCGAGGGCGGTGTTGTTGCCGTACCAAGCAGTGATGCAGCCAGTGAAGATGCTCCCAATAGCGCAGCTGTAGACCTTTGAGGATGTGAGGGCCCATTGCCAAACCTTTTCAACCTCCTGAGGGGGAAGAGGCGCCGTCGCACCTTCTTCATGATTGTGCAAGTGGACCATTTTAAATCCTTAGAGATTTGGACACCCCAGTGGGGTCCCATGTTGAGAGTCAGTTTGGTGAAGGGGATGTTGCCTACCCTTCACCACCTGGGGTCGGCCCGTCAGGAAGTCCAGGATCCAGCTTCAGAGTGAGATGTTCAGTACCAGGATCCTAAGCTTGGTGACGAGCTTAGAGGGGACGATGGTGTTGAATGCTGAGCAGTAGTCAATGAACAGCATTCTTACAAAAGGAGAGAGAAAGAGTAGAGCGAGAGAGAGAGAGGGGAGAGAAAGAGATACAAAAATGAAGAGAAAGAAAAAAAAGAGAAGGAAAGAGAATGAGAGAACGAGGAGACAGTTCTCCAATGGTAGTAAAGACTGCATCCCAGGAGGAACAAGGACCAGGAATATTGAAGTACTTTACAGTCTTACTTGCCCACGGAAAGACCTTGTGGTAGCACCCTTTTCATTTATTCCAGGGTCACTAACTCACTACAGTAACCCACAATAGGGCTGGGTGATATGGCCAAAATACTTGGGCATTAATATGGACTTGGTCCCCCCTTTGCTGCTATAACTGCCACCACTCTTCTGGGAAGGCTTTCCACTAGATGTTGGAACATTGCTGCAGGGATTTGCTTCCGTTCAGCCACAAGAGCGTTAGTGAGATCGGGCAATGATGTTGAGCGATTAGGCCTGGCTTGCAGTCGGCGTTCTAATTCATCCCAAAGGTGTTCGTTGAGGTCTGGTTGTAAGAAACTCGAACTCATAGTGTATTTATAGAACGCTTGTGGATTTATATTAAGAAGCTAAGTGGAAACATCGTTGTTGCATGTGCTGCATTGATCATGCAGACAGAACACAAGTGTCTTGTGGTTAAGCAACAACAAATGAGCTCCTTGAGTGAGACGGGGCAGGGCTAGGTCTGCGAGGAAATGGACATTACACATGGCATATTACAAACCAAACATTCAAATACTGTTATAGAAGTTAAGGTAAAAACCTAAACTGGTCCGCATCAATGCTAGTATATAGTAAAATACAGTGTACCGCCCAGCCAAATCCACATGGGTTTCCTCATTAACGGAGCTGGTGTAATTACCAGAGATTAACACAAGAGAGGGGCAGCCACCCAGGACTATAACCAACCAGCAGCCAACACCACTGGGGAGGGCTGTGTTGGAAGTACTCTCTATGCCAAGCCTCTCTCACATACACATGTGCATACACACACAGTACACGCAGTCACACACAGTACACGCAGTCACACACACAGTACACGCAGTCACACACACAGTACACGCAGTCACACACACAGTACACGCAGTCACACACACAGTACACGCAGTCACACACACAGTACACGCAGTCACACACAGAGTACACGCAGTCACACACAGAGTACACGCAGTCACACACAGAGTACACGCAGTCACACCTCACCACCCCCACAGCTCTGTAGTAGCTGCTATGCCCCTCCTACTCATCTGTCAATAGGCCCAGTATGGAAGCACTTTAAACAGACTTGCACATCGCTCCGCTTTCTCTCGTAACAAACAAGTTGGGAACTTCAAGACACGGATTCCAGCACCATACCCACAGGGTTAATTAGGCTTGCTTTAAACAGCCACCACCATGCTTTTTAAACATTCATGGGCGAATGCATGACAACGAGAACATTAGCATATCCAGAAAGTTAACCTCTACTCTGTTCCCCGATCCAACAGGGGGGGCTGGGTGACACAGAGAGAGAGATGGTTGACCTCTGCTGCCCCCTCTGTTACAGCCTAGTAATAACAGGGGATATAATCTAGCCCAACACTACACAGCATCTGACCTGAGCCCTACTGACAAACTGACGGAATAAGAATCCGCACAGACCTTTTTGGTCTTAACCTTATGCCTAACTTTTTAAATTATCAGTGTGGTTGGGGTTGGCGAAGAGTAATTGCAGAAATAGACAGGGTTTATGACTTTGTGGCAACTAGTGATGACCCATGAGGTTTTCCTGGTCAGGTCACATGGTTAGGACAGACTCCTGGCCCTAGTCCCAGTGTAGCGGTGTGTGTCCTATAAACGGGTTAGCGGTGTGTGTCCTATAAACGGGTTAGCGGTGTGTGTCCTATAAACGGGTTACCGGTGTGTGTCCTATAAACGGGTTAGCGGTGTGTGTCCTATAAACGGGTTAGCGGTGTGTGTCCTATAAACGGGTTAGCGGTGTGTGTCCTATAAACGGGTTAGTTGTGTGTGTCCTATAAACGGGTTAGTTGTGTGTGTCCTATTAAACAGGTTAGCGGTGTGTGTCCTATAAACGGGTTAGCGGTGTGTGTCCGGGTTAGCGGTGTGTGTCCTATAAACGGGTTAGCGGTGTGTGTCCTATAAACGGGTTAGCGGTGTGTGTCCTATAAACGGGTTAGTTGTGTGTGTCCTATAAACGGGTTAGTTGTGTGTGTCCTATTAAACAGGTTAGCTGTGTGTGTCCTATAAAACGGGTTAGTTGTGTGCACACTTCAAAGCGGCGTAAGGCCATGTGTTATGGTTTTGGATGGCCAGATTGCTAGCAACAACGACAAGAAACTACGATGTGGTGAATTGTAAGTGTCTCGTTTTAGCTCATTTGATCTTGTTTTTGATACCATGCCTTGTTTTGAAGTGTTTTGACTGATTTTACATCTATGCTACCATGGCAAAACATGTGCTATCTAGCTAGTTAAAACTTCTTGGTGACAGGGGGCAGTATTTTCACATCCAGATGAAATGCATGCCCAAATTCAACTGCCTGCTACTCATCCCCAGAAAATAAGATATGCATAGTATTAGTAGATTTGGATAGAAAACACTCTGAAGTTCCTAAAACTGTTTGAATCATGTCCGTGAGTAAAACAGAACTTATTTAGCAGGCGAAACCCCGAGGACAAACCATTCAGATTTTGTTTTTTTGGGTCACACTCTTTTCAATGGGTTTTCATTGGGAATCCAGATTTCTAAGGGACCTTCTTGCAGTTAGTTGACAAGATACAAATCTGTCGTTCTGTCCCTGAACACGGCAGTTAACCCACTGTTCCTAGGCCGTCATTGTTCTTAACTGACTTGCCTAGTTAAATAAAGGTAAAATAAAAAATAAAAGTTGCTATCGCTTCCACTGGATGTCAACAGTCTTTAGAGGTTGAGGTTATTCCTTTGTGTAATGAAGAAGTACGGCCATCTTGAACGAGGGTCACTTGAAGTGTACTGTTAGAGGCGCGTGACCAGAAAGCATGCTTCAGTTTGTTTTCTTCCTTTATTGAACACAGATCATCCTGTCTTAAATTGTATCGATTATTTACGTTAAAAAATACCTAAAGTTGTATTACAAAAGTAGTTTGAAATGTTTTAGCAACAGGTAACTTTTGAGATATTTTGCAGTCACGTTGCGCAAGTTGGAGCCGGTGTTTTTCTGGATCAAAAGCGCCAAATAAATGGACATTTTGGATATATATCGACGGAATTAATCAAACAAAAGGACCATTTGTGATGTTTATGGGACATATTGTAGTGCCAACAAAATAAGCTCATCAAAGGTAAGGCATGAATTATATTTTTATTTCTGCGTTATGTGTCACGCCTGCAGGGTTGAAATATGGTTTCTCTCTTTGTTTACGGAGGTGCTATCCTCAGATAATAGCATCGTTTGCTTTAGCTGAAAAGCCTTTTTGAAATCTGACATGTTGGCTGGATTCACAACAAGTGTAGCTTTAATTTGCTATCTCGCGTGTATGATTTAATGAAAGTTTGATTTTTAATAGTAATTTATTTGAATTTGGCGCTCTGCATTTTCCCTGGCTTTTGGCCAGGTGGGACGCGTCCCACATATCCCAGAGAGGTTAACCAACAACCGCAACAAAGTATTTGAGAGACAAGTTCTCATTGTGCAACTTTATTTAGGTTTTCAATAAACATTGGGGACAAAATATTGTTTACATGTTATCAACAATATAAGCCAACCCCATCTGTTTTGCCCCACAGTAGAGCACAAGTCAATGTAGTTGCTAAACAACCAACCCGTCTATAGAGATACATCTAACTGCCAACATTATAGGGCGTTGGGCCCCACGAACCAGAACAGCTTCAACGTGCCTTAGCATACATTCTACACATGTCTGGAACTCTATTAGAGGGATCCGGCACCATTCTTCCACGAGAAATTCCATCATTTGGTGTTCTGTTGACGGTGGTGGAAAATCATTTGGGTTGAGATCTGGTGACTGACACACACCCTCCTTTGAGACCCTCTTTCAAAGTCATTGACATCTATTATTCTAGCCAGGGTAGACAAATTAATCGACAACTGGGCTTTTTTATACATGACCCTAAGCATGATGGGATGTTAATTTCTTAATTAACACCTGCACCTGCTTTTAATATACTTTGAAGGCCTAATTTACTTTATTTACTTTATTTTGGCAGTTACCTATATCTCTATGTTGTGTGAACTTGTGTCCTACCTCACAGAAGAGAGTGAGCTTGTCGTCAGGCAGCAGCCCATTGGCCTCGTCCAGCAGGAAGTCTCTCCTGATGAATTTCTTAAAGCCCCAGTCCTTCCCCTGGACAAACCGGTATGCCCTCTGGCTCTCTGTAAAAGGGAACAACACAGACAGTTAGTGCACGTGTGTCTGTCATGACCATGAGAAAGGAGAAAGTGAGAGTGAGCACAGTCAGACAGGAGGTTGAATGAAGGAAGTGTCACCTGCAGGGGACTTTTAACACCTCATAAGAAAACGATGCCACACTCCACAGACATTTTTCATACACTCCCTCATCTCTGGCACACAGGAACGATAAGCAGGTGGGATAAGCAGGGATCAAAGCATCCCATTATAAAGTGCTTATGGACTGCCAAGTATGTCTGCCTGAGAAGAGGCAGGGAGGGTTCTGTGCACTACAAACACACAAGAGAAATGCCTTCATGCGGTCCTTCACCAGGAATACGTACATACACTGGCTTGCGTCCAGAATGGCACCCTTTTCCCTATATAGTGTACTACAAAAGTAGTGCACTACATAGGGAATAGTGTGTTATTTGGGACACAACCACTGAGGACATACTCAACGTACATAACACAATAACTACAGTCAGAGACACTGCTGTACCATAGTGGTTCTGATGGCCCAGTTGGTAAGACTGATGCTAACAACGCCAAGGCCATGGGTTCAAGTCCCTCAGGGATCACATACAGTAAAGTGAGTGCATTTATATTTGTAGTAAATGGCTTTGGATCAAAGAGTCTGCCAAGTCACAATGAATTCCCTGCCCAGACATTTTACTACTCCAAGACCCTCTCAAAGATCTCCAATGAAACGTCACATAAAGATCCTTGGTCATGTATAGAATGACATGATCCCATCTAAGAAGCTCCTGTGGGGCAGGCCCATCCTGTGGGGCAGGCACCTACTGCTATATAGGATGAGGATCCCTGGGGTCTAAAGAACCACACACACCAGGCCGACAGCCCATCTGCCGTTCGTTTGCCGCTCTTTCGGCGTGGTGTGTTTTAGGAAAAACCCACTGATGGACGTCTGGCTGCAGACGTTTTCACCTGATTCTACATGAAGAATCGGTTAGCAAATTACAGCCAGAACTCTGTGCAGTGGTGCTGAGTACCATCGACCAGCTAACACTACTGGTGTCCAAGCCTTAAGAGATCTCCTGCCATATCCAAGTGGGAGTCATTCAGATAGAGCTTTCAGCAGAGCTGTTACCCCATGTGAAATTCACCAGCAGCGGTATGATACAGTGGGTGGGTACAGTAGTCAAACAGGCAGGCAGGGGCTGCACTCCAAATGGCACCCTATTCCCTTTATAGTGCACTATATTGACCAGAGCCCTATGGGCTATATGAAATAGGGAATAAGCTGTCATTTGGGATGTCTACAGACAGTGGTGGAGTTGAGCGCATATCCAGTTCTCCACCCCAGTGCTCAATCAAGGGGTCTTCTCCCTCTAATCCCTCCTCTGGAGATGGGCTACAAACAGGCCCTGACAGCCACCCTCTCAGACTGACAGAAATCCAAACACTCCAAAGGCTCTTTTCTCTACTCTTTTTTTCCTACTTTATTCATCGTCACTCTCCTCTTTTCCTCTCTGCATAATAGGAACTGATGTCAGAAGACTTTCATTTAAAGGCTTTGCGTCAGTCTCTCCCTCATCTGAAACCTGTGTTGTTGAAAGCCACGTCAAACTTTTATGGACTTGACATGCCGAGTAGTGTATGGTTGGATACACAAACACACAGAGCAAAAGCACTGCGTCTTATCCTTGTCTGCCTGTTTGTCTGAAATCTTTCAGTCTGCCTTTTCTCTATTTCCTTTCCGATATGTGAGAGACTCAGGCATGGTCCCCTGGCCAGCAGCTCCTCTCCCTGTGTGGTGGAGGGATTGTCCTGTGTGTTATCAGGGTATATGGAAGAAGACCAGCAGCCTGTGACAACTTCCTACGGGGCTGGGTCTCAGCCTAATGGAGGTGTGAGGACAGTGGGAGGAGAGAGAGAGAGAGAGGGCTAGCTGGGAGGAGAGAGGGCTAGCTGGGAGGAGAGAGGGCTAGCTGGGAGGAGGGAGGGAGAGACGGAACGGGAGCACAGAGAACAGAGGAGAAAGGGTGAGGAGTCCAACGTCAGGAAGAGGGAGAGGTAGAAAGGGCTAGCTGGGAGGAGGGAGGGACAGAATGGGAGCACAGAGGACGGAGGAGAAAGAGTGAGAGGAGTCCAACGGCAGGAAGAGGGAGAGAGGGCTAGCTGGGAGGAGGGAGGGACAGAACGGGAGCACAGAGGACGGAGGAGAAAGGGTGAGGAGTCCAACGGCAGGAAGAGGGAGAGAGGTGAGATTTCTCCTCTTACTCCTCAGTCCCTGCTCACTCTCCACACTAAGGTGTATGTCTGTGTGCACATGTGCGTGCGCCTGTGCGTTTGTATGCGTGTGTGTATTAAGCTGAGCTCAGCTGACCCTGCTGCCTCGACTGGGTCTCCTGAGCAGGACCAGAACCTCACGCTGGCATGGGATCAACCTCAGGTCAGACCGCATGTGGTCACGGTCGGGTCACAGCAGGCTGGGTCACCAAGTCAGGAGGGGAGGAACACACCAGGAATAACAAATAGGAGAGGAGGAAGAGGAGTGAGAAGACCAGCGATGGAAGCATGTCACTCAAACAGTGGATGGAAGCATGTCACTCAAACAGTGGATAGAAGCTGTCACTAACAGTGCAGGCAGAGGTGGCATGTGAGGTGAGATATGTAGATAGATGGAGTGAGACAAGAGATAAGGGAAAAAAATAGGAAGGCGAGAGAGACAGGGACAGAGTTTTAGAGAGGAGAAGGGAAAGATCGAGCGAGAGTAGAGCCAGGCTGTTTTAGAGAGCATAGCATACATATTCAGGCTGTGGCTCAGGGGCATGGTTGAAACACACAGTGAGAAGGTCACCCAGAAACTGGCTGGCAAACATCACACTCCGGGCCAACAAAGGAGCACTACTCAATAGTGTGGGTCACACTAAGAGTGTGTGTGCGGGCATGACAGAGAAAGTGTAATGTACAGTATGTACATCAGTTCAAAACACAACTCTAATCCCTCCATCCCTCCGTGATCATCTGTTCTCTGGAAGGAGGTTTAGAGAATCCCAAAAGGAGCCTGGAGCTTTTCCCCATTACACAAACACAATCAAGCATTCACACACCTAGACCTTCATACAGACACACTTCAACCCCATCCTCCCAACCACTACTGCCTACATCCCCATCCCACTTCTTCCCTCCACTTCAATAGCTGCCCTTTAGTCTAAATCCCATTCATTAAATACAGTACACAACACATACAGTCCAATGTCTAACAGCATGATAGACAACGCTTCAGTATGTGTAATGGAGCACCTGCATTTGCATCAACCCCCCACGCACCTACATAGGCTGACATATAGGAAGGCAGACACACAAGCTCACTCACACACACCACAAATACACAAACGAGCACACACACGCCATTCCTGAAGAAAATCTCATCTCTATTGAATAATGAGCTCTATAAGCAAGTGTCAGCACAAACATGTGTAACGACGTTCCTTCTAGCCGTGTCGATATGTGATTATGGAAAGACTGTCCAATGACTCTTCCCACAACACAACAACACTGAATGCCTGACCGCCCCCATCAGTAACCGCGGGCAACTAGCTCTGACAACCACAGGCAAGCATTCAGACAGAGGTTTCAATCAGCCAGGAGACCATGTGGAACTAAAGACACTAACCACAATACCACAAACACTGTACTGGCAAATGAGATCGTTCTTTTAAAATATACAGTGTATGAAGACCTGTGTACACACAGCAAATTAACCTGAACTTGAACCTGTGACCAAACACACTGGAGACATAACCTCTCCTTAGCACTTTGCACCTAAAAAGCACTACAAAGCCCACTGTCTGAGAAGAACACTCAGCCCTGCGCCATTTAAATAAACCCTAGCCACCACCGCCATATAGCAGGAGACTTCCTCTCTCTCTCTGTGTTCTCAGAGCTGTCAGTGCAGCAGTGTGTCTGCCAGCAGGCTGCTTTATCTGGCACAGGAGAAGAGGGGGGGCCAAGAGACACGTTACAAACCGTTCATCCACAATCCCACAGGAGAGCCAGCTAGCTAGCGACTAAGCCAGGGAGAGAAATTATGTGGCAGAGAAGAGAGGAGAGGATGTTTGGGGGAGAGGGGAGAGAGGTGGGGGGCTGCAAGTGGAGCCCAAATCTATCTCCATTAGCAGGCAGTAACACCATCAGAGACCAACAGAGGAGACCAACATACATTACTGATTGAGGCTCTCTATTCTGGTGGGGGTGGCTGAACAGTATGAGGTTGAAGGTCAGATCCACTTGAAACAGTTCATGTTTAAGGCAGCAAATGATATATGCAGCATATTTACATTACTCACAATCATCTTTAACCATATTTCTAACCACCTATGTATCTGTTTATTTAGCTATGTATCACACCAATCTGTACTTGGACTTACTATCCATTTCAGTGGAGTGTGTGGCCCTGTGAGACTGTGTGGAGAGCCCCAGCAGTGACATGCCACATAAACAGTCCTCACACTCTGAGCCACAGCCTTCTTAATTAAGGCACTTTGTTTTTATTTGGCCTGGGTTCTCTTCAGGAGGCATGGATTTAATTGGATTCTAAATGATCCAGAACAGATAGAGCTATCTTTACTGCCATATTCTCAGACAGAGTGCTCGCTGAAGTCCCTTGTCACGAATACGGTGGCTGCGGGTAATTTTCTCCAGCGACAAGGCGAGCAGAGAGCTGATGGGAAGATGGGGTGCATCTGGGGGACGGGGGGGGTCTACCACCAAAGAACACAATTTACAGCAAACCCCCCAGAGACACGAAGAGGAGAACAGAAGACATTTTCTCCACTTCTCTCAACATTCTCCTTCTTTAATCTCTTTCAGTGGTCATGTGGAGAGGCAGGTTCAGGTGAGCTGACCGAGTGAAGGAATGAAACGGCTCTAGGTGGTGTTTACCACCCACTCTGCAGGCTACCCTCTTAGAGTGGTGCAGCGAAATGGGCACAGCCAACTATGCATTAACTGTACCTTAAGAGCCTCTCAAGTGAACTTGATGCACAATTACAGTATGCGGCCCAGGGCCTGTTTCATAACAGTAGTGTTTGTGAATGTGTTGTTGTTGTTGAGGAGTGAAAATGCACTGCCACAATGAAGATGTAGAGTGTAGAACGGAGAGAGGGAAAGTGTGTGAGGGAGGGAGGGGTTGAGTTCACGCGGTAGACGTTTCTCAGCAGGAAAACCATTTCCCTTTCTACACGACCTGCACTGCGGGTGGTTGTAAACAGTCTTGCTGCATACACCTCTGATACAAACATTCCTCCTCTGCCCCTCTCCTCACCTCCTCCCATACTTCCTGTGCTCGATGGGGTGCCGGAGGAGAGACAACCAACCAGGTAGAGAGCCTGATAACCAGGAAGCGGTCACATCTGGCCAACTAATTCAATTCCACACAACTTTGCTTTTCCTCCCCATAACATAACCTAATTAAAAAGAGCAGGCATTGGAAGAAACACATTTCCTTTCCAATTCATCAGCCAGAGAAGAGGCAGAAGACAAAAATTGCTCCATGCTACTTTGAATTAAATATGGGGGGGAACGAATTCCACCTGCAGTGATTATACACACCCATATGGCTATCAACACCTCGGCCCGCACACTGAATTAGACACTTTGGCTCCCTCACCCCCTCCTATGCACACACTCACTTAGTAAACCTCAGAGACACAGGTAATACATATCTCAAACCTCATAACCTTGTTCCTATTAGTCAACATGTCTTCCATGTTCTACTGCCAAGCTACAGGTTTGAGCTGAGAGGTTCAAGAGTGGATTGTTATTAGTAGTTCTGTTATCACATGACCTCACACACCTACATAATATCAAGCCAGGTACACTATGGGATTACAATGGCAGAGCACCACTGACCCTATAGAGATGGTGGGTTGTTGGGGATAGATATTTCCCAAGCAAAAAAATGATTCACATTCAAGAAAACATTAAAAAGTACATCTACTAAGATTGGCCATATGACTGGACAGATACTGACACCTGAATTGACTGTTACCTTTCAGGTATTTTAAATGTCCGTAATGTCTACTTGTTAATGTTATTTAAATGCATGTACATTTTAAAGTATTTTTGTCTGTAATGCCATTTTCGTCATGTGTCGGACCAGAGGAAGACTAGCTGTCGTCATGGCATTAGCTAATGGGGATCCAAATCAACTCAAATCAAGTGTGACTTACCCATAGCCTTCGTCTCCTCTCCCTTGGCATTGAGGATGGAGAACTTGAACTTGGCACGCACCTCGCTCTTGGGACAGCTGACCAGGAGCAGGTAGAGGGACAGGTAGTCTTTACTCTCCTCGTCCAGGCCTTTAGGGTTTACACGCAAACACCTGAACACACAGAGGGAGGGATCAGCATCAGTCATCATCAGACTCAGTCATACAGAGACGAGGTCAGTCAACTATGCTCAGTAACTGTCCAAAATAATAGAGACCAAACTCTGACCAACAGACTTAGGAGCCTAAATCAGATCAATCATGGACAAGTTATTGGTCCTGTCGTCCCTTCTGGCTTATCCATAGCACCCACTTCTTGGCCCCGCCTCCACTCACCATTTAAGCTTGTCATTGGCTCCCGAAGAGAAGGTGGAGCTCTTGATGACCTCGCCCATCTCCTCACGACAGAAGCTGAAGTTGTTGATGGTCCACATGTAAGAGAACTTCACCACTTTGATCTAACAGAGGTAGGGACACACACACACCCACAGCAGGAATCAGACATGATGACTTTAATTTATTTATCTATTCCATACAGGTAGCTAAGTGGCTGGTTGGTCAGGCTGGACTTCAAAACCACACATCAAACCTGCCTTTCATCTCAATAAACACCGACAACAAACAGGGGGAGAAGAAAGGATATTAAAATGCTGCAACAAAAAATGATTTTTCAAGGACAGCGAGATGAAAAACACATCAATAGAAAAACATCCCTCTTCTTTAAACAGGCTGTTATCAAAAACACCAGTACTGGCAGTCCTGACTGACTGACAGACTGACAGGTGTAAGTACTGTACATAGAAAAACAGATACATGTACACACACACACCAATCCCCACGCTTACCTGAGTGTAACACCAGCTCTCAGCCACAGGGCCGCTGGACATGTCCGCGGGGGGAGGGGGACTCGGGACTCTTGACATCGCCAGCGTTGAGGCAGGGGGGGCCTGAGTGGAGCCTGAGCACCAGCCAGGAGGAAGGCAGAGTGGAGGGGTGGCTGAGCCCAACAGAACACCACTGAATGGGCTAAGTATTCAACCAGACCACCACACACAGCACCAGGGTCCAGCCAAGGATAACGTCTGGGGAATGTCCAGCTAACCCACAGCAACACCCTACAACCAGAGAGAGTCGCATTATCATAGGTGTTATAGTCAGTGCGTGCGGGCTAAAAGGCTAATTGTAATTGAGCGGTATTGCTCAGTAAGTAGGACAAAACAGCTCTGAATTCATTTGTTTTCAAAGGGCCTCTGCATTCAAAGCAGAGAGGCTGTGAACGCTGCTCGCTCGGCTTCAGTGAGAAAAGCCCTCGTTTATCTGCCATGGTTCTGCCTTTCTTTTGCTTTGAGCGGAGCGGAGCGCCAGCCGATCTGTGACTGAGAGTGAAGAGCAAGGCTTAAGACCATCATCCCACGCCTGCCTGCCAATCTCCACTCACTCAAGTAGCCTACACAAGGTCACATACAACTTTCAAAGAGCACATTGACTTGGAAATATCATAGCCTATTCCAAAATGTGCAAACTTCTAACTTCTTCTAAGTTATTCCCTCTGTTTTTCAAGGTACATGTGTGAATACAGCCACAATAGAAAAACAGCATTGACTTCAGTTGAACCATAGATCTACAATCTATGAGAGAGAACTGTGACTTTAACCAATGACTTCTCTTCAATATCACCTTTACAGAACCACAGATGACCCCTGGGAAGAGAACAAGAATGTGATCTTAATTGACTTGCCTGGTTAAATAAAAAACAAATTATCTTTCGTTCTCCTTTCCTCCCTCTCCCCTGGCTCCTTTCTTCCCTCTCCCCTGGCTCCTTTCTTCCCTCTCCCCTGGCTCCTTTCTTCCCTCTCCCCTGGCTCCTTTCTTCCCTGCTCCTTTCCCTCCCTATCCCCTGGCTCCTTTCCCCCCTCTCCTTTCCTCCCTCTCCCCTGGCTCCTTTCCCCCTGCTCCTTTCCTCCCTATCCCCTGGCTCCTTTCCCCCTCTCCTTTCCTCCCTCTCCCCCTGCTCCTTTCCCCCTCTCCCCCTGCTCCTTTCCTCCCCTGCTCCTTTCCTCCCTCCCCCCGCTCCTTTCTTCCCTCTCCCCCCGCTCCTTTCCTCCCTCTCCCCCTGCTCCTTTCCTCCCCCTGCTCCTTTCCTCCCCCTGCTCCTTTCCTCCCCCTGCTCCTTTCCTCCCTCCTGCTCCTTTCCTCCCTCCTGCTCCTTTCCTCCCTCCTGCTCCTTTCCTCCCCCCTGCTCCTTTCCTCCCCCCTGCTCCTTTCCCTATTTTCTCACTCATCCTGCACATGTCAAATTGAAGCTATCACAGGGTTTCAGGGCAAAGACTCTTCTCTCGTTCTCTCTCTCTTTTCTCAGTCAACCTGCAAGTCCCCCTGTCTCGCAGCCAGACAATCCCTTCGCTTTGCTTCTTAATTAGTGGCTGATTGGATGGGAAGTTCAGGACCTAGATAACTTCCCAGAATCTGTGTGAGAGAGCGAAAGGGAAGGAAAGGGCAATGGGGGGGGTCCACCTCTGCCTGGCAGAGTGGAGACGGATGAGACGACACACAGACCTCCACGGACGCAGACAGGACTTCATGAATGTTTAGAGAACTTTGTTGGATCTGATCTTTCTGTTTCTTATTTTGTTCTATTTGCATCTGATGAAAAACACTGGTGGCATTTTCACTCAGTAAAACAATACAATATTAATCAAAAGATGAATAACAAGGCAGCACTGATTTGCAATTTAAATTACCTGAGATTTCCTAACAATTAATTATAGTCTGTGTGAACTAGTGTGTGTTCATGGGTGTAACAAATATGCAGCTTAAGTGCACAAATGCATGCACACATGCAAACTGCTGTGTGGTGGAGTGTGTGCGTTGCATGTGTGCAATAATTGTGTGCCCCCGTATGTTTCCTTAAGCTGTGTGTTTGCATGTCTCTGTATAGGCTACTGTCTCCCAAAGTGTGTGCTGCCAACAGCGATCACGAGGGAACCACTAAGAAAACATGACAATACTGGCACCATCGCTAACAACTTCACAGCTTTTCTAAATACACCCAGATGACACTTAAACAGAATAAAGCTGGGGATTGATTTGTCTTTTCATGACAATCATCAGGAGCAGAGAAGCAGACAAATGACAGTAACAACTCAGAGATAGTGGGGCGTGGGGTATGTGGTAGTGTGTGTGTGTGTGTGTGTGTGTGTGTGTGTGTGTGTGTGTGTGTGTGTGTGTGGTAATCCTTGTACTCCCTCACTTCAAAATCTTGAGATGGTTCATTCATCATGGTGATTCAGTTGGTGACAGCTAGCACCAATGGACAGGAGGACTAACAGGTGAGAATACACACGGCAGGGGAAATAAATATCACCACAGCAGTACGTCAGAGAGCGTTAAGAGGGCTGTGTGGATTGTGTGCTCCCCTGAAAACAATCACTAAGCAATGTATGAGGTAAGGATGGCAGTGGTGTGTTGAGTGTTTCTCGGGTTGTGTACGTGTGTACATGCGTGAATGCCTACCGCCCACATCTCATTTCCCTATCCCATCCTAGTCTGCTGCTGAGGGGACCGACAGGATGAGGAGAAAGAAAGGAGACCTGGATCACATTTATATTAATTACATAGACAGGCCTCTCTCACTGTGCGAGTCCAGATCTCCCTCCCACCACAGTCTTCACCTCCCTCCCACCACAGACTTCACCTCCCTCCCACCACAGCCTTCACCTCCCTCCCACCACAGCCTTCACCTCCCTCCCACCACAGCCTTCACCTCCCTCCCACCACAGCCTTCACCTCCCTCCCACCACAGCCTTCACCTCACCACTAAGAGGCGAGTGCATTACTCAAACATAGACATGTGGACAAACAGTTCCCAGGAAACCAACAGTCTGAATGATGTCATGTCCTCTCCATCCCTCCCATTAGAAACAGAAGATAAGGGTGTAGAAGATGTTAAACAACACAATGTAACTACAAGTCAATCACACTTCTGTGAAATCAAACTGTCCACTTAGGAAGCAACACTGATTGACAATAAATTTCACATGCTGTTGTGCAAATGGAATAGACAACAGGTGGAAATTATAGGCAATTAGCAAGACACCCCCAATAAAGGAGTGGTTCTGCAGATGGTGACCCCAGACCACTTCTCAGTTCCTATGCTTCCTGGCTGATGTTTTGGTCACTTTTGAATGCTGGCGGTGCTTTCGCTCTAGTGGTAGCATGAGACGGAGTCTACAACCCACACAAGTGGCTCAGTTAGTGCAGCTCGTCCAGGATGGCACATCAATGCGAGCTGTGGCAAGAAGGTTTGCTGTGTCTGTCAGCGTAGAGTCCAGAGCATGGAGGCGCTACCAGGAGACAGGCCAGTACATCAGGAGACGTGGAGGAGGCCGTAGGAGGGCAACAACCTAGCAGCATATTTATTTATATATATATATATATTTATAATTATTATTATTTAACCAGGCAGGCTAGTTGAGAACAAGTTCTCATTTACAACTGCGACCTGGCCAAGATAAAGAAAAGCAATGCGACACAAATAACACTGAGTTACACATGGAATAAACAAACAGTCAATAATACAATAGAAAGATCTATATACAGTGTGTGCAAATGAGATAGGATAAGGGAGGTAAAGCAATAAATAGGCCAGAGTAGCAAAATAATTTCAATATAATTTCAATATAGCAATTAAAAACTGGAGTGACAGATGTGCAGAAGATGAATGTACAAGTAGAGATACTGGGGTGCAAAGGAGCAAAATAAATAACAGTATGGGGATGAGGAAGTTGGGTGGGCTATTTACAGGTTCAGTGATTTGTGAGGTGCTCTGACAGCTGGTGCTTAAACTTAGTGAGGGAGATGAGTCTCCAGCTTCAGTGATTTTTGCAGTTCGTTCCAGTCATTGGCAGCAGAGAACTGGAAGGAAAGGCAACCAAAGGAGGAATTGGCTTTGGGGGTGACCAGTGAAATATACCTGCTGGAGCACGTGCTACGGGTGGGTGCTGCTATGGTGACCTGTGAGCTGAGATAAGTGGTGGGTGGTTTATGGGGCTTTGGTGACGAAACGGATGGCACTGTGATAGACTGCATCAAGTTTGCTGAGTAGAGTGTTGGAGGCTATTTTGTAAATGACATCACCAAAGTCTAGGATCGGTAGGAGAGTCAGTTTTACGAGGTTCAGTTTGGCAGCATGAGTGAAGGATGCTTTGTTGCGAAACAGGAAGACGAGTCTAGATTTAATTTTGGGTTGGAGATGCTTAATGGGAGTCTGGAAGGAGAGTTTACAGTCTAACCAGACACCTAGGTATTTGTAGTTGTCCACATATTCAAAGTCAGAAACGTTCAGGTGGGCAGCGATCAGTTGAAGAGCATTTAGTTTTACTTGCATTTAAGAGCAGTTTGAGGCCGCACAAGGAGAGTTGGATGGCATTGAAGCGCGTCTGGAGGTTAGTTCACACAGTGTCCAAAGAAGGGCCAGAAGTATACAGAATGGTGTCGTTTGTGTAGAGGTGGATCAGAGAATCACCAGCAGCAAGAGTGACATCATTGATTCAGAGAAAAGAGTCGGCCCGAGAATTGAACCCTGTGGCACCCCTATAGAGACTGTCAGATGTCCAGACAGCAGGCCCTCCGATTTGACACACTGAACTCCATCTGAGAAGTAGATGGTGAACCAGGCAAGGTAGTCATTTGAGAAACCAAGGCTGATTGTCTCTTATCGATGGTGGTTATGATATCGTTTAGGACCTTGAGAGTGGCTGTGGTGCACCCATGACCAGCTCAGAAACCAGATTGCATTGCAGAGGAGGTACGGTAGGATTATAAATGGTCAGTGATCTGTTTGTTAACTTGGCTTTCAAAGACCTTAGAAAGGCAGGGTAGGATAGATATAGGTCTGTAACAGTTTGGGTCTAGAGTGTCTGATGACCGAGGCAGCTTTCCAATCTTTGGGGATCTCCGACGATACGACAGAGAGGTTGAACAGGCTAGTAATTAGGGTTGCAACAATTTCAGCAGATCATTTTGGGAAGAAAGGGTCCAGATTGTCTAACCCGGCTGAATTGTAGGGGTCCAGATTTTGCCGCTCTTTCAGAACATCAGCTATCTGGATTTGGGTGAAGGAGAAATGGGGAGGCTTGGGCAAGTTGCTGTGGGGGATGCAGTGCTGTTGATCGGGGTAGGGGTAGCCAGGTGGAAAGCATGGCCAGCCGTAGAAAAATGCTTTTTGAAATTCTCAATTATCGTGGATTTATCGGTGATGACAGTGTTCCAGCTGCCTACTACACTGAGGCTAGGAGAGGAGGTGCTCTTATTCTCCATGGACTTTACAATGTCTCAGAAGTTTTTTGAACAAAGGGCTTTTTTGATACCCGAGCCAGGTCGATTAGAAAGGCCTGCCCGCTGAAGTGTTTTAGGGAGCGTTTGACAGTGATGAGGGGTGGTCGTTCGACCGCAGACACATTATGGACGCAGGCAATGAGGCAGTGATCGCTGAGATCCTGGTTGAAAACAGCAGAGGTGTATTTGGAGGGCAGGTTGTTTAGGATGATATCTATGAAGGTGCTCGTGTTTACGGATTTGGGGTTGTACCTGGTAGGTTCATTAATAATTTGTGTGAGATTGAGGGCATCAAGCTTAGATTGTAGAAGGCCAGGGTGTTAAAGCATGTCCCAGTTCAGGTCACCGAACAGCACGAGCTCTGAAGATAGATGGGGGGTGTCATGACGTTGGCCTGGGGGTAGGTTTATGACAGTCATAAATACCTCTTCCCCCCTTTCTCCTCTCTCTACCCTACTGATGTGAAATTTGAAAACCCCTTGGTTAACATCGAGATTCTGGGAACATCAGAAGGTGGGGGTAAATGAACTATATTCTGGTAATCCGACCAATTTAACATATGCGGTGGTACTTAATGAATATGATGTCAGTTCGATTGTCATCTGAGACATTCTCATCAATGATATTCTCATCAATGATAAGATGACAAACTCTACAGTGGAAAGTCTGCACATTGTAGTTATCGGATCCACATGGAATTGTTGTTCAATTTAAATGTTTGAATATAAAATTGTTGGTGAAGAGATTAAACGTAATTTTAGCTTCCAAATGAGAGATTTGGGTTTTCATAAGGTTTGGGCTCTGCTCAATCAGTGACCCGCCCCATGTGAAGAGACATGGGCTGTAGACTGTGAAACACGCCCTTCTCACTGCACTATATAAGCCCTTGATGACAATATAACCTCCTGTTACAAGTATGTGAGCTCTGCATTAAAAGGACTAACATGTCAACTACAGAACTAAGCCAACCTCAGCCTGAGCTTTGGTTGCGAATGGTATGAACTTTGAACTCTTATTCACTACAGAAGTGATACCTCCTAGCCATTGAGTTCGCTACAGCAGCTGCAAACGCGGGCTAGGAAAGAACAGACAGAGGATCCCGTCTACCACACAACGACCTTACTACAACGTATCCAATTGACCACCAGAGACATTCTCCAAAGGACTCGGTTTGGCGACACAGCCTTCCATCTACCACCAACCTACTGAAGCGCAGCTCAGAGTAAATATTTATTGCATTTTCCTTTTCCAAATGGGAGGTCATTTCGAATGTATAAGATACTGTATTTATGATAGCACAGCTTCTCCCTTTGTCCCTTTGTCTTCCCGCTCTTTCACTCAAACCCAGATCCTTTTTTGTGTAACCAGCTGTCATAGGGTCATTCCCTTTATGACGTCATTTGTAAGGTATGATTCATTCTTTGTATATGTAATTCTGTGTGATTAGTTAGGTATTTAGTAAATAAATAATTAAACCCAATTTTGTATTGCTGATTCAACCTGTTAGCCAGGGTTCGTGAAGATAACCAAGAATTTACAACTTTCAGATGAGACTGAATTAAGGTGACGATTAATATTGACTGCTATTGATGTAAAATATTACTAGGTCTTTAACCTCTAGGGTGGGGTGCAGCATTCGGAATTTTGGATGAAAAGCATGCCCAAATTAAACAGCCTGCTACTCAGGCCCAGAAGATATGATATGCATATAACTGGTAGATTTGGATAGAAAACACTCTAAAGTTTCCAAAACTGTTAACCTCTAGCGTCGAGCAATCCCGTATCCGGGAGCGTAATTATAGCCTCAAGCTCATTACCATAACGCAACGTTAACTATTCATGAAAATTGCAAATGAAATGAAAGAAATATATTCACTCACAAGCTTAGCCTTTTGTTAACAACACTGTCATCTCAGATTTTCAAAATATGCTTTTCAACCATAGCTACACAAGCATTTGTGTAAGAGTATTGATAGTTAGCATAGCATTAAGCCTAGCATTCAGCAGGCAACATTTTCACAAAAACAAGGAAAGCATTCAAATAAAATCATTTACCTTTGAAGAACTTCGGATGTTTTCAATGAGGAGACTCCCAGTTAGATAGCAAATGTTCAGTTTTTCCAAAAAGATTATTTGTGTAGGAGAAATCGCTCCGTTTTGTTCATCACGTTTGGCTAAGAAAAAAATCTGAAAATGCAGTCTCTACAACGCCGAACTTTTTACCAAATTAACTCCATAATATCGACAGAAACATGGCAAACGTTGTTTAGAATCAATCCTCAAGGTGTTTTTCACATATCTATTCGATGATAAATCATTCGTGGCAGCTGTTTCTCCTCGAAGCAAACGAAAAATACACGCAGCTGGAGATTACGCAATAATTGCAACGGAGGACACCAAGCGGCCACCTGGTAGATGTAGTCTCTTAAGGTCAATCTTCCAATGATTTGCCTACAAATACGTCACAATGCTGTCGACACCTTGGGGAAACGACAGAAAGTCTAAGCTCACTCGTGACCCATACACAGCCATATAAGGAGACATTGGAACACAGCGCATTCAAAATCTGGGGCACTTCCTGTATGAAATTTCATCTTGGTTTCGCCTGTAGCATTAGTTCTGTGGCACTCACAGACAATATCTTTGCAGTTTTGGAAACGTCAGAGTGTTTTCTTTCCAAAGCTGTCAATTATATGCATAGTCAAGCATCTTTTCGTGACAAAATATCTTGTTTAAAACGGGAACGTTTTTTTAGCCATAAATTAAAAGAGCGCCCCCTATATCCAAGAAGTTAAAATAGTGTCTATGAGTATAACAGAACTGATTTGGCAGGCAAAAACCTGAGAAAAATCCATTCAGGAAGTTTTTTTTTTTTTTTTTTTTTGTAGTTTTCTATTCAATGCCATGACAGTATCCATTGACTTAGGACTCAATTTGCAGTTCATATGCCTTCCACTAGATGCCAGCAGTCTTTAGAAATTGTTTCAGGCTTGTATTCTTATAAATGAGGGAGTAAGACTACTCTGAATGAGTGGACCCTGACGTGTCACAGAGCTTTTTCATGCGCAATCCCAAGAGAGTGCATTTCTTGTTTACCTTTTATATTGACGACGTTATTGTCCGGTTTAAATATTATAGATCATTTAGGCTAAAAACAAACAACCTGAGGATTGAATATAAACATCGTTTGACATGGTTCTATGAACTTTACGGATACAATTTGGATTTTTTTTGTCTGCCTGTTTTGACTACGTTTGAGCCTGTGGATTACTGAAGAAAACGCACAAACAAAACAGAGGTGTATGGATATTAAGAGACTTTATCGACCAAAATTAACATTTATTGAGTAAATGAATGTCTTCTGAGTGCCACCATATGAAGATCATGAAAGGTAAGGGATTAATTTTCTCTCTATTTCTGAGTTTTGTAACGCTTCTGCTTGGCTGGTTACTGTTTGTAATAATTTGTCAACTGGGCTATTTTCTCAAATAATCGTAAGGTATGCTTTCGCCGTAAAGCATTTTCAAAATCTGACACCGTGGTTGGATTCACAAGAAGTTAATCTTTGAAACCTATGTAAAATATGTTTTGTTTTCTGAATTTTTATAAATGAGTATTTCTGTATTTGAATTTTGTGCTCTGCAATCTCACTGAATGTTGGCCAGATGGGCTAGCGCTCCTCATACCCAAGTGAGGTTAAGAGTTTATTCGGAAGATAACAGCTCTATAAAATATTATTTTGTGGTGCCCTGACTCTCTAGTTAATTACATTTACAAGATTAGCTCAATCAGGTAATATTAATTACGGAGAAAGGATTTTATAGAATGGCATGTCATATCACTTAATCCGGCATAGCCAAAGACACGACAAAGGCAACCAATTCACATATGGTGTCCAGGGCACAGCTGGGAGCAGAAGGTGGTCTATAGCAAGCAGCAACGGTGAGAGACTTGTTTATGGAAAGGTGGACTTTTAAAAGTAAAAACTCAAATTGTTTGGGCACAGACCTGGATAGTAAGAGAACTCTGCAGGCTCTCTCTGCAGTAGATTTCAACTCCGCCCCCTTTGGCAGTTCTATGCTGTCGGAAAATGTTATAGTTAGGAATGGAAATTTCAGGGTTTTTGGTGGTCTTTCTAAGCCAAAATTCAGACACGGCTAGGACATCCAGGTTGGCAGCGTGTGCTAAAGCAGTGAATAAAACAAACTTAGGAAGGAGGCATCTAATATTAAGATGCATGAAACCCAGGCTTTTATGGTTACAGAAGTCAACAAATGAGAGCACCTGGGGAATGGGAGTGGAGCAAGGCACTGCAGGACCTGGATTAACCTCTACATCACCAGAGGAGGAGTAGGATAAGGGTACAGCTAAAGGCTATAAGAACTGGTCATCTAGTACATTCGGAACAGAGTAAAAGGAGCAGGTTTCTGGGCGAGGAAGAATAGATTCAAGGCATAATGTACAGACAAAGGTATGGTAGGATGTGAATACAGTGGAGATAAACCTATGCATTGAGTGACGATGAGAGAAATATTGTCTCTGGAAACAATTTAAACCAGGTGAGGTCACCACATGTGTGGGAGGTGGAACTAAATGGTTAGCTAAAGCGTGTTGAGCAGGGCCAGAGGGTCTATAGTGAAATAAGGCAATAATCACTAACCAAAACAGCAATGGACAAGGCATATTGACATTAGGGAGAGGCATGCGAAGCAGAGCGATCATAGGGGTCCAGTGAGTAGCTCGGCGGGCTGGAGACGGGGAGATTGACAGCTAGCGGGCCTTGGGATAGCAAGCTAGCAGAAGGGGGACGTCGCAAAGGAAGAAGTCTGTTGTAGCCCCCTCGTGCTGTTATGTCGTCAGTCAGTTCGTGATGGATCAGCAGGGCTCCCGTGTGGTAAAAGGGTCCAGGCCAATTGGCAAAATAGGCATAGTGGCCCTTGAAATTGGCTGATGGACCTATTCAGCGAACAGTCCAATATGCTCTCGTAGTCCGTAGTCCAGTCGTGATGGATCGGCGGGGCTCTGTGTGTGCAGTAAAAGGGGTCCAGGCCAATTGGCAAAAAGGTATTGTAGCCCAAGGAGTGGCTGATGGACCTCTTCAGCTAGCCGGGAGATGGTCCTAGCAAAGGCTAGCTCCAGGCTAATTGGTTCTTGCTTCAGGACAGAGACGTTAGCCAGGAGTGGCCACTCGGATAGCAGCTAGCTAGTTGCGATGATCCAGGTGAAAAGGTTCAGAGCTTGCGGTAGGAAACCAGAGACATGGAGAAAAGGTGATTTGCTCTGGTTTCAGTCGCGCTGTGCAGACTGGCAAGGTTAGCCGATGAATACGACCTAGTTAGCTGGCTAGCTTCTGTTGGGGGTTCCGGTTCAAAAGAAAGAAAATAGCAGATCCATACCACATTGGGTGAGGTGGATTGAAGGAGAGTATGTTGAAGATGTGGTTAAGAAAAATATATATTTATATACTTGGAACTGGGGAAAGCCTGGGGCAATATGAATGTTTCTCAGTCATCCCAGGTGAGTTCAGGTAGTCTAACTGACAGTCGAGGCATCCAATCTACCTCGTGGGTCTCTTTCTCATGAGACCGTTCCAGTGGGAGTTTAGTCTACTCATACAGTGGGGAGAACAAGTATTTGATACACTGCCATTTTCCTACTTACAAACCATGTAGAGGTCTGTAATTTGTATCATAGGTACACTTCAACTGTGAGAGACAGAATCTAAAACAAAATCAAACAATGTGATATTCTGGATTTTTTAATTAATTAATTTGCATTTTATTGCATGACATAAGTTTTTGATACATCAGAAAAGCCGAACTTAATATTTGGTACAGAAACCTTTGTTTGCAATTACAGAGATCAAACGTTTCCTGTAGTTCTTGACCAGGTTTGCACACACTGCAGCAGGGATTTTAGCCCACTCCTCCATACAGACCTTCTCCAGATCCTTCAGGTTTTGGGGCTGTCGCTGGGTAATACAGACTTTTAGCTCCCTCCAAAGATTTTCTATTGGGTTCAGGTCTGGAGACTGGCTAGGCCACTCCAGGACCTTGAGATTGCTTCTTACGGAGCCACTCCTTAGTTGCCCTGGCTGTGTGTTTCGGGTCGTTGTCATGCTGGAAGACCCAGCCACAACCCATCTTCAATGCTCTTACTGAGGGAAGGAGGTTGTTGGCCAAGATCTCGCGATACATGGCCCCATCCATCCTCCCTTCAATACGGTGCAGTCGTCCTATCCCCTTTGCAGAAAAGCATCCCCAAATAATGATGTTTCCACCTCCATGCTTCACGGTTGGGATGGTGTTCTTGGGGTTGTACTCATCCTTCTTCCTCCAAACACAGCGAGTGGAGTTTAGAACAAAAAGCTCTATTTTTATCTCATCAGACCACATGACCTTCTCCCATTCCTCCTCTGGATCATCCAGATGGTCATTGGCAAACTTCAGACGGGCCTGGACATGCGCTGGCTTGAGCAGGGGGACCTTGCGTGCGCTGCAGGATTTTAATCCATGACGGTGTAGTGTGTTACTAATGGTTTTCTTTGAGACTGTGGTCCCAGCTCTCTTCAGATCATTGACCAGGTCCTGCCGTGTAGTTCTGGGCTGATCCCTCACCTTCCTCATGATCATTGATGCCCCACGAGGTGAGATCTTGCATGGAGCCCCAGGCCGAGGGTGATTGACCGTCATCTTGAACTTCTTCCATTTTCTAATAATCTCACCAAGCTGCTTGCCTATTGTCCTGGAGCCCATCCCAGCCTTATGCAGGTCTACAATTTTATCCCTGATGTCCTTACACAGCTCTCTAGTCTTGGCCATTGTGGAGAGGTTGGAGTCTGTTAGATTGAGTGTGTGGACAGGTGTCTTTAATATAGGTAATGAGTTCAAACAGGTGCAGTTAATACAGGTAATGAGTGGAGAACAGGAGGGCTTCTTAAAGAAAAACTAACAGGTCTGTGAGAGCCGGAATTCTTACTGGTTGGTAGGTGATCAAATACTTATGTCATGCAATAAAATGCAAATTAATTACTTAAATCATACAATGTGATTTTCTGGATTTTTGTTTTAGATTATGTCTCTCACCGTTGAAGTGTACCTATGATAAAAAAAAATACCTTTTCATGCTTTGGAAGTAGGAAAACCTGCAAAATCGGCAGTGTATTAAATACTTGTTCTCCCCACTGTATGTGGCAGACCAGCCATGATTCCAATCTATCAGCATTCAGAACACTCCATTCTCTCTCTCCTAGAGTTAATATACAGCTGGACAGTAGCTTGTGGGAAGCTTGCAGATTCAACAGTCCACTTCTTAATAAACACAAGTTATTACATACTCTAGTTTGAGAGACATAAATAAAAGGAACCACATGAAGAAAGCCCTGGGTATATATTGAACATTTGTAGATAGACATAATCCTACACTAGTGCAAGTGTAGTCAATTTGTGTAGTGACGGCCGTATCCGGCCTCCGAGCCCATTCAGTCAGTCCTCGGGGTGGTTTGAGTAAAAAATATACATGGGGGTCCAGGTTAAAAAACAATCCAGGTCACTCTTCAAATTCTAAAACTAGACAATGTATCGAGAAGTGATAATGGACCTCTACATTTTCAAATAACTTCTCTGGTCCACAAACTGCTTCAGACAAACAAATCAGTCTGGAAAAAACTGCTGAATTTTGGAATCCCGGGGTGGCCCTCAAGCCGAAGTTATTGCTCAACCCTGGACTAGTGAGTGTCTAAATACATCCATATAGAGTAGTTCAAATTTAGCCTGAACAACATGTCAACATATGGCAGGGACTTAAAGATGCCGGGCCTGCTGTGAAATAGGAGGTCCTGCTGGATGACAAGAGAAGATGGAACCCCTTCTGGAATTCATTACAGCTGGCTACTGCTCTACTCATGAAAAGAAAAAAACATTCATTCTGGGGGAAAAAAGCAGACGCATAACGGCTCTCCATTTAAATTCCCTTTCACTTGCAACATGAAAGAGAAACATCAAATACACGGCACCACCCAGCAGCCTCTCCCTCCGGGCCCGCTTCCTGCTGAGAGAAGACACACGCTAGCTCTCGCCGAGCAGCCAGACACCACCACCACCTGGCCAGGGGAGGATGTGCAGCCAGAGGAAGTGGGAGGGGGGGTGAAGTTTCTCGTTACCTTATTTTAACATCACCCCATCCCTCCCCCACACCTTCCCTTCCTCCAGCTCTGGCGAGACATCTGACAGAGGGTTAATGAAGTCTGCTAATTAGAAGGTCAGGTTGAATTAAAAGCGGCTAGGGTGGTAGAGCGATGAAAGGGAGCGTATTAAAGCAGTGTGTCCAGACCAGACTAGATTGATCAGCTGATGGCTCTGACCCCCCAATTGAAAAACACACATGGTACTGACTGAAGGTTCCCCACCAATTAGACAGACAGACAGACCAGTCATAACTGATCACTGAAACACTCTGCTATTAGAGTATGTATAATTTTCCCTGCATGCTGCTGTGTGGTGAGCAATTGAAGTGTGATCTTAGCGCTGATATGATCTTGGAGTCTCACTGAGTCTGGGATAAAAACTGCTCCAAGATCAGTGAGGGTCAAAGGAACAGGTGACATACAGAGAGGAGTAAAGGGATAACTTGATTTCAAGATACAGGAATCAAAAGGTAACAGGATAAGGTAACAGAGATTGGCGAGAGGATAATGCAGTATGATGGCTACTGTAAATAAAGACAGGAAGAGATACTGGCCTTAAGGGCAAGAGAATACAACATAGTGGGGCAAACAAGTATTTAGTCAGCCACCAATTGTGCAAGTTCTCCCACTAAAAAAGATGAGGCCTGTCATTTTCATCATAGGTACACTTCAACTATGACAGACAAAATGAGAAGAAAAAAAATCCAGAAAGTCACATTGTAGGATTTTTAATGAATTTATTTGCAAATTATGGTGGAAAATAAGTATTTGGTCACCAACAGACAAGCAAGATTTCTGGCTCTCACAGACCTGTAACTTCTTCTTTAAGAGGCACCTGTTTGAACTTGTTATCAGTATAAAAGACACCTGTCCACAACCTCAAACAGTCACACTCCAAACTCCACTATGGCCAAGACCAAAGAGCTGTCAAAGGACACCAGAAACAAAATTGTAGACCTGCACCAGGCTGGGAAGACTGAATCTGCAATAGGTAAGCAGCTTGGTTTGAAGAAATCAACTGTGGGAGCAATTATTAGGAAATGAAAGACATACAAGACCACTGATAATCTCCCTCGATCTGGGGCTCCAAGCAAGATCTCACCCCGTGGGGTCAAAATGATCACAAGAACGGTGAGCAAAAATCCCAGAACCACACGGGGGGACCTAGCGAATGACCTGCAGAGAGCTGGGACCAAAGTAACAAAGCCTACCATCAGTAACACACTACGCCGCCAGGGACTCAAATCCTGCAGTGCCAAACGTGTCCCCCTGCTTAAGCCAGTACATGTCCAGGCCCATCTGAAGTTTGCTAGAGAGCATTTGGATGATCCAGAAGAAGATTGGGAGAATGTCATATGATCAGATTAAACCAAAATATAACTTTTTGGTATAAACTCAACTCGTCGTGTTTGGAGGACAAAGAATTCTGAGTTGCATCCAAAGAACACCATACCTACTGTGAAGCATGGGGGTGGAAACATCATGCTTTGGGGCTGTTTTTCTGCAAAGGGACCAGGACGACTGATCCGTGTAGAGGAAAGAATGAATGGGGCCATGTATCGTGAGATTTGAGTGAAAACCTCCTTCCATCAGCAAGGGCATTGAAGATTAAACATGGCTGGGTCTTTCAGCATGACAATGATGCCAAACGCACCGCCCGGGCAACGAAGGAGTGGCTTCGTAAGAAGCATTTCAAGGTCCTGGAGTGGCCTAGCCAAACCTTGTGAAGACTTACAGAAAACATTTGACCTCTGTCATTGCCAACAAAGGGTATATAACAAAGTATTGAGATAAACTTTTGTGATTGACCAAATACTTATTTTCCACCATAATTTGCAAATAAATTCATAAAAAATCCTACAATGTGATTTTCTGGATTTTTTGTTGTTGTCTGTCATAGTTGAAGTGTACCTATGATGAAAATTACAGGCCTCTCTCATCTTTTTAAGTGGGAGAACTTGCACAATTGGTGGCTGACTAAATACTTTTTTGCCCCACTGTATATGGAATGCAGTTACAGGTAGGATTGACGGTTGGAAGAGTAACATACAGCACCTGTATGACAGACATGTACAGCTCTGACAAAAACACGTTGTGGTGCATGTATAAGGTGAGCTGTGTCTGTTCAGCCAGCTAAGCACAGAGCAGCCCTGATCCCCCAGACACACAAAGACCAGAGGCAAGGAGTGTGTCAGAGCAGAGCCGGGGCTGCAGAGCCGCAGGCAGGAGCGATGGATTAAGAGCCACTCAGACGCCTCCCGGGTGGCGCAGTGGTTAAGGGCGCTGTACTGCAGCGCCAGCTGTGCCATCAGAGTCCCTGGGTTTGCGCCCAGGCTCTGTCGTTGGCCTAGCGTCGTCCGGGTTAGGGAGGGCTTGGTCGGTAGGGATGTCCTTGTCTCATCGCGCACCAGCGACTCCTGTGGCGGGCCGGGCGCAGTGAGCGCTAACCAAGGTTGCCAGGGGCACGGTGTACACTCCGACTCATTGGTGCGGCTGGCTTCCGGGTTGGATGCGCGCTGTGTTAAGAAGCAGTACGGCTGGTTGGGTTGTGTATCGGAGGACGCATGACTTTCAACCTTCGTCTCTCCCGAGCCCGTACGGGAGTTGTAGCGATGAGACAAGATAGTAGCTACTACAACAATTGGATACCACGAAAAAAGGGGTAAAACATTTAAATTTAAAAAATGTAAAAAGCCACTCAGACAAAAGCCCTACGAGAACCGTGGAGACAGCCCTACTGATACTACACTGCTCAAAAAATAATGGGAACACTACATCCTAGATCTGAATGAATGAAATATTCTTATTAAATACTTTTTTCTTTACATAGTTGAATATGCTGACAACAAAATCAGACAGAAATTATCAATGGAAATCAAATCAAATCAAATTTATTTATATAGCCCTTCGTACATCAGCTGATATCTCAAAGTGCTGTACAGAAACCCAGCCTAAAACCCCAAACAGCAAGCAATGCAGGTGTAGAAGCACGGTGGCTAGGAAAAACTCCCTAGAAAGGCCAAAACCTAGGAAGAAACCTAGAGAGGAACCAGGCTATGTGGGGTGGCCAGTCCTCTTCTGGCTGTGCCGGGTGGAGATTATAACAGAACATGGCCAAGATGTTCAAATGTTCATAAATGACCAGCATGGTCGAATAATAATAAGGCAGAACAGTTGAAACTGGAGCAGCAGCACAGTCAGGTGGAAGTTGAAACTGGAGCAGCAGCATGGCCAGGTGGACTGGGGACAGCAAGGCTCAGGTCATCATGTCAGGTAGTCCTGGAGCTCAGGTCCTAGGGCTCAGGTCCTCCGAGAGAGAGAAAGAAAGAGAGAAGGAGAGAATTAGAGAACGCACACTTAGATTCACACAGGACACCGAATAGGACAGGAGAAGTACTCCAGATATAACAAACTGACCCCAGCCCCCGACACATAAACTACTGCAGCATAAATACTGGAGGCTGAGACAGGAGGGGTCAGGAGACACTGTGGCCCCATCCGAGGTCACCCCGGACAGGGCCAAACAGGAAGGATATAACCCCACCCACTTTGCCAAAGCACAGCCCCCACACCACTAGAGGGATATCTTCTTACCATCCTGAGACCAGCCCACAAAGATCTCCGCCACGGCACAACCCAAGGGGGGCGCCAACCCAGACAGGATGACCACAACAGTGAATCAACCCACTCAGGTGACGCACCCCCTCCAGGGACGGCATGAGAGAGCCCCAGTAAGCCAGTGACCCAGCCCCTGTAATAGGGTTAGAGGCAGAGAATCCCAGTGGAAAGAGGGGAACCGGCCAGGCAGAGACAGCAAGGGCGGTTCGTTGCTCCAGAGCCTTTCCGTTCACCTTCCCACTCCTGGGCCAGACTACACTCAATCATATGACCCACTGAAGAGATGAGTCTTCAGTAAAGACTTAAAGGTTGAGACCGAGTTTGCGTCTCTGACATGGGTAGGCAGACCGTTCCATAAAAATGGAGCTCTATAGGAGAAAGCCCTGCCTCCAGCTGTTTGCTTAGAAATTCTAGGGACAATTAGGAGGCCTGCGTCTTGTGACCGTAGCGTACGTGTAGGTATGTACGGCAGGACCAAATCAGAGAGATAGGTAGGAGCAAGCCCATGTAATGCTTTGTAGGTTAGCAGTAAAACCTTGAAATCAGCCCTTGCTTTGACAGGAAGCCAGTGTAGAGAGGCTAGCACTGGAGTAATATGATCAAATTTTTTGGTTCTAGTCAGGATTCTAGCAGCCGTATTTAGCACTAACTGAAGTTTATTTAGTGCTTTATCCGGGTAGCCGGAAAATAGAGCATTGCAGTAGTCTAACCTAGAAGTGACAAAAGCATGGATTAATTTTTCTGCATCATTTTTGGACAGAAAGTTTCTGATTTTTGCAATGTTACGTAGATGGAAAAAAGATGTCCTTGAAATGGTCTTGATATGTTCTTCAAAAGAGAGATCAGGGTCCAGAGTAATGCCGAGGTCCTTCACAGTTTTATTTGAGACGACTGTACAACCATTAAGATTAATTGTCAGATTCAACAGAATATCTCTTTGTTTCTTGGGACCTAGAACAAGCATCTCTGTTTTGTCCGAGTTTAATAGTAGAAAGTTTGCAGCCATCCACTTCCTTATGTCTGAAACACATGCTTCTAGCGAGGGCAATTTTGGGGCTTCACCATGTTTCATTGAAATGTACAGCTGTGTGTCATCCGCATAGCAGTGAAAGTTTACATTATGTTTTCGAATAACATCCCCAAGAGGTAAAATATATAGTGAGAACAATAGTGGTCCTAAAACGGAACCTTGAGGAACACCGAAATTTACAGTTGATTTGTCAGAGGACAAACCATTCACAGAGACAAACTGATATCTTTCCGACAGATAAGATCTAAACCAGGCCAGAACTTGTCCGTGTAGACCAATTTGGGTTTCCAATCTCTCCAAAAGAATGTGGTGATCGATGGTATCAAAAGCGGCACTAAGGTCTAGGAGCACGAGGACAGATGCAGAGCCTCGGTCCGATGCCATTAAAATGTCATTTACCACCTTCACAAGTGCCGTCTCAGTGCTATGATGGGGTCTAAAACCAGACTGAAGCATTTCGTATACATTGTTTGTCTTCAGGAAGGCAGTGAGTTGCTGAGCAACAGCCTTCTCTAAAATTTTGAGAGGAATGGAAGATTCGATATAGGTGGATAGTTTTTATATTTTCTGGGTCAAGGTTTGGCTTTTTCAAGAGAGGCTTTATTACTGCCACTTTTAGTGAGTTTGGTACACATCCAGTGGATAGAGAGCCGTTTATTATGTTCAACATAGGAGGGCCAAGCACAGGAAGCAGCTCTTTCAGTAGTTTAGTTGGAATAGGGTCCAGTATGCAGCTTGAAGGTTTAGAGGCCATGATTATTTTCATCATTGTGTCAAGAGATATAGTACTAAAACACTTGAGCGTCTCTCTTGATCCTAGGTCCTGGCAGAGTTGTGCAGACTCAGGACAACTGAGGTTTGGAGGAATACGCAGGTTTAAAGAAGAGTCCGTAATTTGCTTTCTAATAATCATAATCTTTTCCTCAAAGAAGTTCATGAATTTATCACTGCTAAAGTGAAAGTCATCCTCTCTTGGGGAATGCTGCTTTTTAGTTAGCTTTGCGACAGTATCAAAAAGGAATTTCGGATTGTTCTTATTTTCCTCAATTAAGTTAGAAAAATAGGATGATCGAGCAGCAGTAAGGGCTCTTCGGTACTGCACGGTACTGTCTTTCCAAGCTAGTCGGAAGACTTCCAGTTTGGTGTGGCGCCATTTCCGTTCCAATTTTCTGGAAGCTTGCTTCAGAGCTCGGGTATTTTCTGTGTACCAGGGAGCTAGTTTCTTATGAGAATTTTTAGTTTTTAGGGTGCAACTGCATCTAGGGTATTGCGCAAGGTTAAATTGAGATCCTCAGTTAGGTGGTTAACTGATTTTTGTCCTCTGGCGTCCTTGGGTAGGCAGAGGGAGTCTGGAAGGGCATCAAGGAATCTTTGTGTTGTCTGTGAATTTATAGCACGACTTTTGATGTTCCTTGGTTGGGGTCTGAGCAGATTATTTGTTGCAATTGCAAACGTAATAAAATAGTGGTCCGATAGTCCAGGATTATGAGGAAAAACATTAAGATCCACCACATTTATTCCATGGGACAAAACTAGGTCCAGCGTATGACTGTGACAGTGAGTGGGTCCAGAGACATGTTGGACAAAACCCACTGAGTCGATGATGGCTCCGAAAGCCTTTTGGAGTGGGTCTGTGGACTTTTCCATGTGAATATTAAAGTCACCAAAGATTAGAATATTATCTGCTATGACTACAAGGTCCGATAGGAATTCAGGGAACTCAGTGAGAAACGCTGTATATGGCCCAGGAGGCCTGTAAACAGTAGCTATAAAAAGTGATTGAGTAGGCTGCATAGATTTCATGACTAGAAGCTCAAAAGACGAAAACGTCATTTTTTTTTTTTGTAAATTGAAATTTGCTATCGTAAATGTTAGCAACCCCTCCGCCTTTGCGGGATGCACGGGGATATGGTCACTAGTGTAGCCAGGAGGTGAGGCCTCATTTAAAACAGTAAATTCATCAGGCTTAAGCCATGTTTCAGTCAGGCCAATCACATCAAGATTATGATCAGTGATTAGTTCATTGACTATAATTGCCTTTGAAGTAAGGGATCTAACATTAAGTAGCCCTATTTTGAGATGTGAGGTATCATGATCTCTTTCAGTAATGACAGGAATGGAGGTGGTCTTTATCCTAGTGAGATTGCTAAGGCGAACACCGCCATGTTTAGTTTTGCCCAACCTAGGTCGAGGCACAGACACGGTCTCAATGGTGATAGCTGAGCTGACTACACTGACTGTGCTAGTGGCAGACTCCACTATGCTGGCAGGCTGGCTAACAGCCTGCTGCCTGGCCTGCACCCTATTTCATTGTGGAGCTAGAGGAGTTAGAGCCCTGTCTATGTTGGTAGATAAGATGAGAGCACCCCTCCAGCTAGGATGGAGTCCGTCACTCCTCAGCAGGTCAGGCTTGGTCCTGTTTGTGGGTGAGTCCCAGAAAGAGGGCCAATTATCTACAAATTCTATCTTTTGGGAGGGGCAGAAAACAGTTTTCAACCAGCGATTGAGTTGTGAGACTCTGCTGTAGAGCTCATCACTCCCCCTAACTGGGAGGGGGCCAGAGACAATTACTCGATGCCGACACATCTTTCTAGCTGATATGCACGCAGAAGCTATGTTGCGAAATCAAATTTATCAACCCATGGAGGTCTGGATTTGGAGTCACACTCAAAATTGAAGTGGAAAACCACACTACAGGCTGATCCAACTTTGATGTAATGTCCTTAAAACAAGTCAAAATGAGGCTCAGTAGTGTGTGTGGCCTCCACATGCCTGTATGACCTCCCTACAACGCCTGGGCATGCTCCTGATGAGGTGGTGGATAGTCTCCTGAGGGATCTCCTCCCAGACCTGGACTAAAGCATCCGCCAACTCCTGGACAGTCTGTGGTGCAACGTGGCGTTGGTGGATGGAGCGAGACATGATGTCCCAGATGTGCTCAATTGGATTCAGGTCCGGGGAACGGGCAGGCCAGTCCATAGCATCAATGCCTTCCTCTTGCAGGAACTGCTGACACACTCCAGCCACATGAGGTCTAGCATTGTCTTGCATTAGGAGGAACCCAGGGCCAACCGCACCAGCACATGGTCTCACAAGGGGTCTGAGGATCTCATCTCGGTACCTAATTGCAGTCAGGCTACCTCTGGCGAGCACATGGAGGGCTGTGCGGCCCCCCCCAAAGAAATGCCACCCCACACCATGACTGACCCACCACCAAACCGGTCATGCTGGAGGATGTTGCAGGCGTCTCCAGACTGTCACATGTGCTCAGTGTGAACCTGCTTTCATGTGAAGAGCACAGGGCGCCAGTGGCGAATTTGCAAATCTTGGTGTTCTCTGGCAAATGCCAAACGTCCTGCACGGTGTTGGGCTGTAAGCACAACCCCCACCTGTGGACGTCGGGCCCTCATACCACCCTCATGGAGTCTGTTTCTGACCGTTTGAGAAGACACATGCACATTTGTGGCCTGCTGGAGGTCATTTTGCAGGGCTCTGGCCCTCTGGCTCCTCCTTGCACAAAGGCGGAGGTAGCGGTCCTGCTGCTGGGTTGTTGCCCTCCTACGGCCTCCTCCACGTCTCCTGATGTATTGGCCTGTCTCCTGGTAGCGCCTCCATGCTCTGGACACTACGCTGACAGACACAGCAAACCTTCTGGCCACAGCTCACATTGATGTGCCATCCTGGATGAGCTGCACTACCTGAGCCACTTGTGTGGGTTGTAGACTCCGTCTCATGCTACCACTAGAGTGAAAGCACCGCCAGCATTCAAAAGTGACCAAAACATCAGCCAGGAAGCATAGGAACTGAGAAGTGGTCTGTGGTACCACCTTCAGAACCACTCCTTTATTGGGGGTGTCTTGCTAATTGCCTATAATTCCACCTGTTGTCTATTCCACTTGCACAACAGCATGTGAAATTTATTGTCAATCAGTGTTGCTTCCTAAGTGGACAGTTTGATTTCACAGAAGTGTGATTGACTTGGAGTTACATTGTGTTGTTTAAGTGTTCCCTTTATTTTTTTGAGCAGTGTATATCATTATCTGGCTCCATATCACAGACTCCCTACCCAGAGATCTCCACCTTTGTCTCCCCTCAGTATACCCCCAACTCAACCCCCTTTCTCTGTCTTTCTATAGCCCCCAGAAGGTTGACATGGCATTAAACCTAGATCTCACTCTCTCCCCTTCTTTGGCTCCATCACATCTTATATCCCAACCCTCTCCCCTCCCTGCTTCCGCTCAAAGCTGGCCAGCTGCCATGTGACCTAGTCCCCTCTCATTACATCACAGGTCTGAAGCCTTGCTCACAGTTCCAGTAGGATCAATTAGAGCTACACTCACAAAAGAACACCTGTGTGCAATTGTAAGGGCAGACAAATAAACACAGTTGTAAGCTCACAAACAGTCACATAGGCACAGTCAAACACCACATGTAAGTAAAACTTAGGGGGGGGGCTGGTGTGATACCTTACTCGTAATTGTGATTTATAATGAAAATGCAAATTAAGTGAGAGGGAGTCTCTCTTCACCTTGTTTAAATGTTTTCATTTTTTCTCCATTGTTCCATTAGTCTCCAACAGAGGAGCATGAAAGGCTGCTGATTGCCATAACATGGCAGTAACCACATTTTAGATGGATGGTGCAACTTGCTATTGGTGGTTAAGGAAACAACTCTGGTGATCCATTTTCTTTCCCCTCACAGTGACCTTCTTGGTATCTGGTACTCCATTGTTAGAGACCGGCCAAGAGAGAAACATGGTGCAAAATATGAACAAAGAGAAACTGCCAAAAACAAAAAAATATCAAGATAAACAGAAAACCTCGCACACGTATTCACTCACGCAGCTAACACAAAAAAAGTCACAGATTACATAAATGGGATGAGCACAATTCAAAAGTAAAACTTAACATGGACCATAAGGCTCATACCATCAGGAAAAATCCCCACAGCCGATCTACTGTATTCTCTCATTGACCTGTGCACTTCTCTCAGCAAAGTCTCTACAAACCACACTCCTATCGTCTGGAGGCCTGTGAAAGCAATAATTACACCTAGAAGAGGTGTAAATATAGATGTAACTATCTGTAAATGTGAAGCGACACTTGACTTCCACACTTGACTTCCAAGCAATCAGTAAGGTAAGAAGAGCGCTTTCAGACAGACTGTGGGGATCCCCAAGACTCTCCCCTTCGACCATAAAAAGTGTCTCAATGTGGACCCAAATCTCCTTTGAATTTAAAACTGCAACCTGATAAACAACCCAGAGAGATACTCTAAAATGCTCTAAAATTCAAAGGAGAGCATGAGAGAAAAAGCAAACAAAAAGAGAATTAGATAATGTTTTTGAAGTAGACGTCCTTCAGTTTGACTTTGCCAGGTAACACACTTTCGTCTCCATTTTCCACATCAAGTGGATTTCAAAACACATTTGAGGACCAGAGAGCTTGGTAATTAGCAGTCCTTGCTCATAAAGGGACCAAAAACTAAGCCTGTCTTAAGCTCCATTTCTCCACACCTTCTCTTCTGATTCCTCTCCTCTCGCAAATCATGTTGCCTGGAAACAATCAATGTGCCTAAATGTTGTAGTTTTAACATATGTCTGGCAGCTTTGGTCAACATTCGGCCTATTTTCTGTTCTTGAAATACAACATTTCTGTGACAGTTCTTCCTGCCCCTGACAACTTGACTGGTCTATACTGACAGATATGAGAGCTAAGACAGACTTAGATCTATATTAGATTTATGGTCTAATATAGAAGGCTACATTACATAACATGTATACTATAAATGCAGTTTACTTAGAGGCCTAACACAAGGTCTTATCTAGTCTCGCTCCACAATCCTCAGTTCTGTCATGACTACACATGAAGATCACAATGGGTCAGATCAACTTGGCAATGGTTGAGGGGGGAGACTTCTGACACCTCACACCCAGTCGTAAATCAAGCAGGAGAGAACTCTCTCCGGGTTTCTAGTATTGGGATCGGAATGTCTGTCTACAAAAGACTTTTGCCAGCCAAAAACTCTAACATCCAAAAAGTGAACATGGAACAAATGTGGGAAATGGTCAAAGTGTAGATGTGGAAAACGAATGTATATTTTGTCATTAAAAACATTAAATGAAAATAGTTTACCTCAATCTGATGTGAACATAATATGAAATGATTAAACTATTTTTTGTTAAGATAGAAAACTAACCACATTCGTCAGTAAGTAGCCACGCCACGAGGGAGCTCTTAGATCGTGTCAGGATAATGGAACGCCCCTTTTCACCAGAGTATAAAAATGACGAGTTAAGAATTAACATATCAGACCAGAAAAGCATGGAGCGTTAGCTACATGTGGGAAATGGTTGAAATATTGAACCAACACGAGGTGAAGAAAAACTCTTCCGTGGTCCACACGTTGAAATGGTTAGAAACTCTGAAACTCAACACGAGGTGATGAAAATGAACTTACCAGACCAGGACACACCGCAAGTCTGAAGCTGCGCATGTAAAGTGAGTTTGGAACTTTGACTATCCACCAGAGGTAGAAACGAGAAAATCCTCTCAGATAATCACTAGTACAGCTAAGTAGCTGCTCTTATGAAACAGCCCATTGGAGACCGGACAACTAAGGAAATTGTGACCTCTGGTGGACAATCAGAGCGTGTACAAGTTGCCAACAGGAAAGGCTAACAAAACCCCTTTTCAATAAGGTTTGTTTCACTAGAGAAGGATGACGAACGACGGCATTCAGACTAGAGGTCGACCGATTTATCGGAATGGCCGATTAATTTGGGACTGATTCCAAGTTTTCATAACAATCGGAAATCGGTATTTTTGGATGCCGATTTTTTTACACCTTTATTTAACCTCTCCTCTCTGACGGTAGTGTCCCACCTCGCCAACAGCAAGTGAAAGTGCAGGGCACCAAATTCAAAACAACAAATCTCAATTAAAATTCCTCAAGCATACAAGTATTTTACACCGTTTTAAATATAAAATTCTCGTTAATCCAGCCACAGTATCAGATTTCAAAAATGATTTACAGCAAAAGCACCACAAACGATTATGTTAGGTCACCACCAACTCACAAAAAAAACACAGACATTTTTCACCAAAAAGCAGAAATAGAGATCAAATTAATCACTAACCTTTGATGGTCTTTATCAGATGACACTCATAGGACTTCATGTTACACAATACATGGATGTTTTGTTCGATAAAGTGCATATTTATATATATTTTTTATCATTTCATTGGCGCGTTACGTTCAGTAGTTCTAAAACATGCGGTGATTGTGCAGAGAGCCACATGAATTCACAGCAATACTCATCATAAATTTAGATGAAAATTCAAGTGTTATGCATGGAACTTTAGATACACTTCTCTTTAACGCAACCGCTGTGTAAGATTTCAAAAAAACTTTACGGAAAAAGGATAATGAGCACGGCGCTCAGAGCCAAAACCAGCCAAAAGAAATATCCACCATGTTGCGCAGTCAACATTAGTCAAAAATAGCATTATAAAACTATTCACTTACCTTGGATGATCATCAGAATGCACTCCCAGGAATCGCAGTTCCACAATAAATGTTTGTTTTGTTCGATAAATTCCATCATTTAGGTCCAAATAGCTTCTTTTGTTAGGGCGTTTGGTAAACAAATCCAAAAGGCGTTCAGGTCCAGCCGAACGTCGGACGAAAAGTTACAGCCCGAAGAAACTTGTCAAACTAAGTATAGAATCAATTTTTAGGATGTTTTTATAATAATTCTTCAATAATGTTCCAACCGGAGAATTCCTATATCTGTAGAAAAGCAACGGAACGAGAGCTAACTCTCTCGTGACCGCACCTCAGAGCCTGTGGCAATCTGCCAGACACCTGACTCATTCCTCTCTCATTCGGTCCCACTTCACAGTAGAAGCCTGAAACAATGTTCTAAAGACTGTTGACATCTAGTGGAAGCCCTAGGAAGTGCAACATACCCAATGTCCCACTGTATCTACAATAGGGGCTGAGTTTTAAACTACAAGCCTCAGATGTCCCACTTCCTGGTTGGATTTCTCTCAGGTTTTCACCTGCCATATGAGTTCTGTTATACTCACAGACATCATTCAAACAGTTTTAGAAACTTCAGGGTAGAGGTCGACAAATTAATCGGAATGGCCGGAAATCTGTATTTTTGGGCGCCGATTTGCCAATTTTTTAAAACTATTTGTATTGATTTTTGTAGTTTAAAAAAAAATACCTTTATTTAACTAGGCAAGTCAGTTAAGAACACATTCTCATTTTCAATGACGGCCTAGGAACTGTGGGTTAACTGCCTTGATCAGGGGCAGAACAACAGATTTTCACCTTGTCAGCTCGGGGGATCCAATCTTGCAACCGTACAGTTAACTAGTCCAACGCAATAACGACCTGCCTCACTCTCGTTGCACTCCACAAGGAGACTGTCTGTTACACGAATGCAGTAAGCCAAGGTAAGTTGCTAGCTAGCATTAAACTTATCTTATAAAAAACAATCAATCATAATCACTAGTTAACTACACATGGTTGATGATATTGCTAGATATTATCTAGCGTGTCCTGCGCTGCATATAATCTGACTGAGCATACAAGTATCTGACTGAGCGGTGGTAGGCAGAAGCAGGCGCATAAACATTCATTCAAACAGCACTTTTGTGCGTTTTGACTGTAGCTCTTCATTGTGCGTCAAGCATTGCGCTGTTTAGGACTATCAACTCTCGAGATGAGGCTGGTGTAACCGAAGTGAAATGGCTAGCAAGATAGCGAGTGCTAATAGTGTTCAAACGTCACTCGCTCTGAGCCTTCTAGTAGTTGTTCCCCTTGCTCTGCATGGGTAACGCTGCTTCGATGGTGGCTGTTGTCGTTGTGTTGCTGGTTCGAGCCCAGGGAGGTGCGAGGAGAGGGACGGAAGCTAGATTGTTACACTGGCAATACTAAAGTGCCTATAAGAACATCTAATAGTCCTATAATTCCTATAATAACTACAACCTAAAACTTCTTACCTGGGAATATTGAAGACTCATGTTAAAAGGAACCACCGGCTTTCATATGTTCTCATGTTCTGAGCAAGGAACTGATACGTTAGCTTTCTTCTCTTTTCTGGCACATATTGCACTTTTACTTTCTTCTCCAACACTTTGTTTTTGCATTATTTAAACCAAATTGAACATGTTTCATTATTTATTTGAGGCTATATTGATTTTATTGATGTATTATATTAAGTTAAAATAAGTGTTCATTCAGTATTGTTGTAATTGTCATTATTACAAATAAATACTTAAAAAAATATATTTTAAAAATCGTCCGATTAATCGGTATTTGCTTTTTTTGGTCGTCCAATAATCGTATCGGCTTTGAAAAATCATATTCGGTCGACCTCTACACCAGAGAGAGCCGCCAGAGAGAGAGCCGCCAGAGTGTGTGGGTCTACTCAGGTCCACCGCTGCACAGAGAAACAGAAAGACAAGGGGGCGAGCATTTTGAGCTGAGGCTTTTTTCTTCTCATTAAAAATGGAAACCTGTCATTTCTAAATGTACTCCCTAACACACACAGACACGGCTGACAGTGAGGGTCAGACACCAAGGCCCAGACCACCCACTGCCCACCTGCCTCTCCACAAGGCATCTCACAGAGAGAGACTAAACTACTTTAGGAGCAATATACAGTCATGGAATAATGTGAACACCTATAGCTGCAATCGCCACCAGCATATCAGCTTCAAAAGCACATACTTCAGCAGATCCAATTAAGATCAACCCCTCTCTTAAGTTGTCATGCTGGTGTGCTGAGACACTGCGATCAAGGGCAAACGCCTGCCACAGGGAGATAACGGAGTACAGCCGTCACCCAATCTCTGAAGAGTCTCCCTCATTTCTAACAGAGAGAACACAGCCTCCCTTCCTGCCCCTCCCAGGAGAACATGTGCCTCCCCCACACACAATGAGACTAAGCAGGACCATTCAACAGCACAAACCCCCTGTGGAATAGGCATGTCAGCCCACTGTAGTACACAATCGCCGGAGCTGTGTCTAGTAATGGAGATAGAAGGGCTAGTCAGATGATGGAGGGTCCAAGTGAATGGCAATACATGGACAGAGACGATACAACAACAAGTAACATGGACAACAGCCTTTTTCTTGGGCATTTTTGGACGAACACTCAACACAGTAGACAAGCAGAAAGGAAGGAGGGAGAGAAAAGAGAGAGAGGGAGGGGTTGGAGATGGAGGTAAAGAAGGAAAAGCTGTGCTCTCCCTCTTTCCGTCTTCTCGTGTTGCTCTTTTCAACTTGCGGAAAGGAGGGGAAGGCAGCAACACTAATAAGTTCAGCTCTATCCGTCTGCTGCTTGTCATGCGACAGGGGCTACTCTTCTGGTGCCCCGACGTCACTCTGCTTCCCAATTACCACATTTACACACTGCACCTCGTACCGCATGCACACACACTCCTTCCCTCATTTACATTTCTGCAGCGCTATTTTAAATGCTTTACGTACTTCCATCTCACCTTTCTACATGTATATTATCCATACATGAATTAAACAGTGAGTTAGTTATACAGTGAAAGCTGAGAATGAGCAGCGCCTCTCTGTGGAAGGTGACGAAGCAGTGCATGAAGACTAACAGAGATGCCACCACCTGTAGCTGTGGCCAAACTGTTTATTTTTAAAGCCCTGCGGTTGTGATGAAGTGTTGAGCTTACGCTGAGTGTTGAGTACATCTAGACTCCTTGGTGTGTGTGTGTGTGTGTGTGTGTGGTGGCTGGCCTCTAAATGCCACCGCGTCTAGTCAGTACCAAACACAGTCTTGACTCAGGACTGGGACTGAGACAAATATACAGAATTGTAAAGCTTTGCAACTTTTGCAACCTGATTCCAGACCACTTCGCCATCTCAGTGATGCATGTTGTCGACCTAACATCCAGTCTGATCCAGGATCAGTGTATTTTCTGGCCACAGAGCGCTGTGCAAAGCTGCCTGGCAGGCAACAGGCATCACATCCACCCAGCCAGAGTCTATTAAGATAAGATCCAAACAATAACAGTGCTGTAAGTGGCTGTCCCCACCTCGTACCTCACCCTCCCCGTCTGACCTTTCCTAATTCAAGTTAAGGTTAAGTGTACCTGTGCTCGCTGCCTCTCAATATGTTCTCTCAGGGAGGCCTTTTGGTGAGTCATCAGATAGCGCCGGCTGCAGCAGTATTCTCTGAGGTTGGAAATGCCAGGCAGATAAGGCTGCTCAGGTGTTAGGTGTGCACAGATGCACATGCACGCACAGTGCCGGGTGACATTTTAAAAATCCTCACTGCTTCTCAGAGCACACCAGTTTAGTTTAACATTACCCATTCTCCTCACTGCAGCTTATCCTCAACATAATACTCCAGCCATCACTCTCAGCAGCCAGACCCTTTAATCTTCCAGTCCATCCTGTCAGTCTGTGCCAGAGTTAACTTTCCCCCAGCCACACCTCTCACAGATTAACACCCTCTAATGGTCATTAGAGTCTGGCACATTCCAATCTCCCCCCGGCCAGTCAAACTCACCACCGAGACTGATTCAGTTCCCGCAGACTCATGGTGACAACACCAGACAATGACGCGGAGAGAGTGATGGAGTGAGAAAGTTCCCACTCAAAGGAAACAATTCACAAACCAGTAAACGTAAACAACAGCACATCACAGAGCAAGTACCTGTCGATGCTTAAGGGAAGGTGTGGCTGGGAAAATAGGCAGAAGTGAGGAAAGGAAAGAAGGAAAGAGGGATAGACAGGGTGGTAGATGAGCTGATCACAGTTGGATTGTGGCCCTTCGGGAGGAGAAATAGAAATAAAACCTAATCATTAAGCAACTCCACACAAGCAGCCTGTTTGAGACTGGGGGAGCCACCGGCAAAACAGCTGCAGGGTTGCCGCAGCAACAGGAATTAGAACCAGGAGGCCGAATGTGAGACAGAAACCAGGTGAAAGAGAAGAGTGATTGAGAGAGTGAAAGAAAGTGAAAGAGTGAAATAAAGGAAGAGGAACCAAACACCTTTCAAGGTTGCCAAGCGACAGGCGATGCCAGTCAGTGAATGTAGAGCACAGTTGATCAAAGTTGGCCGCTGGGTGGTAATACGTCCCCAAATAATTACTGTGAAAAGATCTTTAAACCTCTTGAAGCTAGGGGGCACTATTTTCATTTTTGGAAAAATAACATGCCCAAAGAAAACGGCCTATTTCTAAGGACCAGGGTGCGTTCTGAGCCCTCTCCTGTACTCCCTGTTCACCCACGACTGCGTGGCCATGCACGCCTCCAACTCAATCATCAAGTTTGCGGACGACACAACAGTGGTAGGCTTGATTACCAACAACGACGAGACGGCCTACAGGGAGGAGGCGAGGGCCCTCGGAGTGTGGTGTCAGGAAAATAACCTCACACTCAACGTCAACAAAACTAAGGAGATGATTGTGGACTTCAGGAAACAGCAGAGGGAACACCCCCCCATCCACATCGATGGAACAGTAGTGGAGAGGGTAGCAAGTTTTAAGTTCCTCGGCATACACATCACAGACAACCTGAATTGGTCCACTCACACAGACAGCATCGTGAGGAAGGCGCAGCAGCGCCTCTTCAACCTCAGGAGGCTGAAGAAATTCGGCTTGTCACCAAAAGCACTCACAAACTTCTACAGATGCACAATCGAGAGCATCCTGGCGGGCTGTATCACCGCCTGGTATGGCAACTGCACCGCCCTCAACCGTAAGGCTCTCCAGAGGGTAGTGAGGTCTGCACAACGCATCACCGGGGGCAAACTACCTGCCCTCCAGGACACCTACACCACCCGATGCTACAGGAAGGCCATAAAGATCATCAAGGACATCAACCACCCGAGCCACTGCCTGTTCACCCCGCTGCCATCCAGAAGGCGAGGTCAGTACAGGTGCATCAAAGCTGGGACCGAGAGACTGAAAAACAGCTTCTATCTCAAGGCCATCAGACTGTTAAACAGCCACCACTAACATTGAGTGGCTACTGCCAACACACTGTCAATGACACTGACTCTACTCCAGCCACTTTAATCATGGGAATTGATGGGAAATGATGTAAATATATCACTAGCCACTTTAAACAATGCTACCTTATATAATGTTACTTACCCTACATTGTTCATCTCATATGCATACGTTGATACTGTACTCTATATCATCGACTGCATCCTTATGTAATACATGTATCACTAGCCACTTTAACTATGCCACTTGGTTTACATACTTATCTCATATGTATATACTGTACTCGATATCATCTACTGTATCTTGCCTATGCTGCTCTGTACCATCACTCATTCATATATCCTTATGTACATATTCTTTATCCCCTTACACTGTGTATGACAGTAGTTTTTTTTGGAATTGTTAGTTAGATTACTTGCTCGTTATTACTGCATTGTCGGAACTAGAAGCACAAGCATTTCGCTACACTCGCATTAACATCTGCTAACCATGTGTATGTGACAAATAAAATTTGATTTGATTTGATTTGAGATGCTAGAATATGCATATAATTGACAACTTAGGATAGAAAACACTCTAAAGTTTCCAAAAAACTGTTAAAATACTGTCTGTGAGTATAACAGAACTGATATTGCAGGCGAAACCCTGAGGAAAATTCAATCAGGAAGTGCCTGTCTGAAACCCTTCTGTTCCTTTTCATGCCTATCCTCCATTTAAAGGGATATCAACCAGATTCCTTTTTCTACGTCTTCTCTAAGGTCTACAGCCTTTAGACGTAGTTTCACACCTTTATGTTGAAGAATGAGCGTAAACGACCACATTGCGTAAGTGGCCAGCTGATGGCTCTCAGAGTGATTCTTGCGTAAAAGAGAGAGGTAGCCCTTTTTCCTCTCGGTCCTACTGAAAAGCCAATTGTTCCGGTTGATGTATTATCGAATAGATATTTGAAAAACACCTTGAGGATTGATTATAAAATATGTTTGCCATGTTTCTGTCGATATTATGGATATAATTCGGCGTTGTCGTGACCGCTATTTCCGGTGGATTTCTGAAAATAACGTGACAAACAAACGGAGGTATTTGGGTATAAAAATAATCTTTATGGAACAAAAGGAACATTTGCTGTCTAACTGAGTCTCGTCAGTGAAAACATCCGAAGATCAAAGGTAAACGGTTAATTTGATTGCTTTTCTGATTTTCGTGACCAAGCTTCCTGCTGCTAGCTGGACATAATGCTATGCTAGGCTATCGATAAACTTACACAAACGCTTGTCTTGCTATCGCTGTAAAGCATCATTTCAAAACCTGAGACGACAGGGTGATTAACAAAAGGCTAAGCTGTGTTTCACTATATTTCACTTGGGATTTCATGAATATGAATATTTTCTAGTAAGATTATTTGGCCGTTGCGCTATGCTAATTAGTGTAGTTGCTGACAATTCTCCCGGATGGGTAGTTCCAAGAGGTTTTAATTAACTCTTGGAACTACCCATCCCGGATCCGGGAGAATTGTAGCGTCAATTAAGTAGCGTCAATTACCTGGAGCAGCCGTGAGGGAGGGGGACAGGGGATGGAGCCACTGACCGAGGAGCGGATGAGGTGAGGTGGAAGGGGGCTGGGGTATGAGAGAAACCCAGTGACAGGTCCTCTAAAGCCCTGAACTAATTACTCTGTCTCCATAAAGAGACACTGGTCTCTGATCACTGCCCCGCACATGACTCATACACACAACAGCATGCACGAGGGCCTTCACACACAATAAGCACACAGAACTATTTTAACATACATACGTGCAATTGAATCTGAGAAATACCGTGTGGGCGATGGTCAATTTCTACATAACGGATTCTGTTCACCTTTTGTTCCACCTAGAGGGTTGTTTCAGATCATATTTCACGATTTGTTAAGTTGACTAGAACTTCTACAAACACTTTATTTCATAAAAATCCTCCGTTCTCTCCAGTGTACAGTTCTGTCACAGGTCATTTACAGTTACAATATCCTCCCCTCCCTCATCTCTCACACCAACACTGATAATTATTCCCCTTTCACACATGTAAGTCCTTTATTAGAAATGAAGTGTTACTTTAGCTTTTTGAAGACAGACATCTGAATCATATATTGAATGATTCAATGCTGCCACCTACATCTAATTGTGCTGTCTTTGCATCCACCCTCTTTCCTCTCATTTGTCTATCTTTGTCCTCTTTCCTCTTTCATTTCTTTGCGTCATTCATTTATTCAAACCCTAAATCTCACACCTTCTCCCATCTAAAAGTAACCTTCCCCTGTCAAAAAAATTCTCCCACACCTAGTTATTTTTTTCTCTCTCAACATTTTCCTCAGTCTCTTCAAACCAGCCACCAGTCACTGCCCCACCCAAAATCACCCAACTTCCCTGTGTTGGTACACTCCCCCTCACCCCTTATCTCCAACCCAGTTGGTACTCACCCAGATCAAAGTCCCTCAAACATCTGTGCTGCTGGCTGATGCCATGGCTGGGCCAGCTGGGCCCTCTGTCAGTCTGGGAGCAGTCCTCTATCTGTACGTCTGTCTGTCTGCGTCTCTGGCTGTGTCCCTCTGTTTCCCTGGGCCTCCTGTCCGGCTGCAGAGAAGGAGAACACAAACAAGAGATTGCGACGAGTCTCAGAGCGAGTGATGTTTGAAACACTATTAGCGCGCACCCCGCTAACTAGCTAGCCATTTAACATCGTTACACCAGTCTAATCTCGGGAGTTGATGGGCTTGAATATATAAACAGCAGAGCTGCTGGCAAAACGCACGAAAGTGCTGTTTGAATGAATGCTTATGAGCCTGCTGGTGCCTACCATCGCTCAGTCAGACTGCTCTATCAAATCATAGACTTAATTATAGCAGGATAACACACAGAAATACGAGCCTTAGGTCGTTAATATGGTCGAATCCGGAAACTCATCTCGAAAACAAAATGTTTATTCTTTCAGTGAAATACGGAACCATTCCATATTTTATCTAATGGGTGGCATCCATTAGTCTAACTATCCCTGTTACATTGTACAACCTTCAACGTTATGTCATAATTACGTAAAATTCTGGCAAATTCGTTCGCAATGAGCCAGGCGTCCCAAACTGTTGCATATACCCTGACTCTGCGTGCAATGAACGCAAGAGAAGTGACACAATTTCACCTGGTTAATAATATTGCCTGCTAACCTGGATTTCTTTTAGCTAAATATGCAGGTTTAAAATATATACTTCTGTGTATTGATTTTAAGAAAGGCATTGGTGTTTATGGTTAGGTACACGTTGAAGCAACGACAGTCCTTTTTCGCGAATGCGCACTGCATCGATTATATGCAACGCAGGACATGCTAGATAACCTAGTAATATCATCAACCATGTGTAGTTATAACTAGTGATTATGATTGATTGTTTTTATAAGATAAGTTTAATGTTAGCTAGCAACTTACCTTGGCTTCTTACTGCATTCGCATAACAGGCGGGGTCCTCGTGAGGCAGGTGGTTAGAGCGTTGGACTAGTTAACCGTAAGGTTGCAAGATTGAATCCCTGAGCTGACAAAGTAAAAATCTGTCACTCTGCCCCTGAACAAGGCAGTTAACCCACCGTTCCTAAGCAATCATTGAAAAGAAGAACGTGTTCTTAACTGACTTGCCTAGTTAAATAAAGATTAAAGAAAAGTGTAAAGAAAAAGAAAAAAATTACCGATTTCCGATTGTTATGAAAACTTGAAATCGGGCCAAATTAGTCAGCCATTCCAATAAATCAGTCGACCTCCAATCTGAAAGGACTCAGGTACCTCTACTTAATAATACTTTTGTGAATGTGTATTGTAAGTTTAGCAAGGAAAGTCCAGCCAGACAGTACAAAGTAGGGCCCCAGTAGTTCAATCAGAAGACGATCTCAGTGAGACTCCAATAACAGTGCTGTCTGTCTGGCCTCTCTCTCCCTGGCTGAACAGTTCGAGTCTCTGGTGTAGGAGAAGTCTGTCTGTCTCCTTCCCTCGCCCTCTGTCGACATGGCTGAGGTGGCCCTGTCTCCCCCATGGAGGAGCGGGATTAATTTAGTGAGGTGTCTGATTTGAGGTAAAACCAGACTGATGCCACACAGCAGAATTATTAAAACACTTCATTATGTCTAGTAGGGATGCACAATAAATCGGTGAGCATATCGGAAAGGGACAATATTAGAAACAAATGCCAACATCGGCCCGATGTCTTACGCCAATATGCAAAACCGATGTTAAAGCTGACGTGCATACCTATATAACGTAGGTAGATGACGTGCATACCTATATAACGTAGGTAGATGACGTGCATACCTATATAACGTAGGTAGATGACGTAATGACGCCACGAAAAATACAGCGCTACACAGAACAAAAGCAGAAAAATACGAAGCGCACCCTTCCAACAACCAAACAAGTCCAGCAGTCAATTGAAAGAGTAAGAAAATGTCGGCGAGACAACTCAGGCAAAATCCATTAACGCCAAGATAAAGGAATTCATTGCCCTTGACAATCAACCCTTCTCTGTTGTGGATGTTGGCTTTCCCGACTGGTCAAGCCCCGGTACACACTATTTTTCAGATGTTGCCCTACCGGAGTTACACAGTATTGTTGAGACGTACATCTATGAGCTCACTGCTATTAGCTTCACGACTGACATTTGGACCAGCGATGTCAGCCCCGTGATCATGCGGAGTTTGACAGCACAGTGGGTCGACGAGGATTTCGTACTGAGGAAGGACGTATTGCATGCTCAAGAATGTGCTGGTTCTCATACCGCTGCTGCCATTTCAATGGCATTTGAGAACATGTTTGAAACATGAACACTCCTAGCGCCATTCGAACAACTAACTGGAGAAATAAGCTAATCAACAGCGTCTGCAGCAGATGTGATACCCTCTGTCATGGCATTGAAACGCCTGCTCAACAAAACTGCCAACAGACCGGGGGGTTAAAACTTACAAAAGTACTCGAGGCTGTGAACAAGCAATTCAGTGGCATTCTCTCTGAGCCTCTTTACTGTGTCACCATCAATCTCGATGATAGGTACAAGGACCGCTACTTCGATGCAGACAGGGAACATGGTTACGTGAAATGTTACATACACAGCTGGACAAGATGGAAACGGACACAGTGTCAGTGTGCACCGAGGAAGAGAGGCATCGGACAGACTGATCAGAAACTTAACTGCTTGACATCTATGATGAAATCCTGGTTGATCCCCAATGAGCCATCACATCTCCCAAAAATATTTTCAGTTTATTATTCCTTGCCCACGAACATTCGACCACCCATCAGAGATGATTGCAATACAGTCTGCTTTCTCTGTCATTTGCTTGACCTTCCCTTGAACTCTGTTGAACTATGCATCCAGAAAATGAGTAGATAAAGCATGTCTGGTTGGATGGGTGTACGCTGGGCAAAGAACATTGAGAAATTGCCTGTGAGGATCAGAGGTGAACCAGTTCCATACACAGCTCGAGCAAGACATTCATCAGCATTTCTCTGACTACGTTTTTCCATTGAGTCAAAAAAACATCTGATTCCAGGAGGACCATGAGCTGTTGCTATCGATAAGGTCTGATTCATCATTTTCACCTCGAATAGAAATAGAGGGACTTTTGTCAGAGGTTGCTTGTTGTGAGCGCTGAGGGAACTTTAAGCACTTGGCCAGATGATCATGCATTTTTGTTGCATTCTTCACATATGATTTAGCACATTATTTGCAAATGTACACAGCTTTTCCTTCTACATTAGCTGCAGTGAAATGTCTATACACATCAGATAGTGCCCGTGGCATTTTCCTGTAAAGATTAGGAAAAAAGGGAGAGAAAAAAAAATACAATTCCATGTACAGATAAATAGTTAAGCAGTTAGATTAAACATAGATACTCTCAGAAAGGTCCTAGAGGATGGAAACAGGTGCATTAACACGACTCAGTTAGCAGGCTCCAGCAAGCAAAAATCCACATGGTAGCAAATACTAACTAGCAGAAATTGTTAACAAGTTAGAAATTATTAAATAGTAGCTGTAGGCTACTATTTACTAGTTAACAACAACAAAACATGTCATATAAAACATATTCACCCCACCCAGTATTGTAATCAAAACTTACCAGAAATCATGTAGTCCTTGGCTCAGGCAGTGTAGTAGTGTGGGCTCAATAGCATCTCATAAGTGTGAAAGATCTTGAGAATCAGCTGTACATGTGATTGAAGAATGAACTGTGCATGCAGAGGGTTGCAATTCCATTGAACTGGGGATAGTTTAATCAAAATCCCACAAAAAAAGGTTCACTGTTATAAGCTAACTTGATGAATTTAAGCAAAATTCCCAAAATTCCAAAGCTTAACTTCCCATTAAAAATTTCTGGGAGAAATTCTGGAAATTTACCGAAAGTTCGACCCTTTGCGACCCTAATCAGACACCTTATTGATAGCAACAGCTCACAGTCTTCCTGGAATCAGAAGTTTTTTTTACTCAATGGAGGAACGTAGTCAGAGGAATGGTGATGAATGTCTTGCTCGAGCTATGTATGCATCTTGTTCACCTCTGATGCTCACAGGCAATGTGTATTGGAAGAGATTTCTGAATATTCTTCACCCAGCATACACCCCTCTAACCAGACATGCTTTATCTACTCATTTGCTGGATGCATAGTTCAACAGAGTTCAAGTGAAGGTCAAGCAAATCATAGAGAAAGCAGACTGCATTGCAATCATCTACGATGGGTGGTTGAATGTTCGTGGGCAAGGAATAATTAACTACATCATCTCAACCCCTCAACCAGTATTCTACAAGAGCACAGACATATGGGACAACAGACACACCGGTCTCGACATTGCAGATGAGCTGAAGGCAGTCATCAATGACCTTGAACCACAGAAGGTATTTGCTCTGGTGACAGACAATGCTGCAAACATGAAGGCAGCTTGGTCTAAAGTGGAGGAGTCCTACCCTCACATCACACCCATTGGCTGTGCTGCTCATGCATTGAATCTGCTCTTCAAGGACATCATGGTCCTGAAAACAATATTACAAGAGAGCCAAGGAAATGGTTAGTATGTGAAGGGTCATGAAGTTATAGCAGCAATCAACCTCACCAAGCAAAGTGAGAAGAATAAGAGCACCACATTGAAGCCGCCCAGCAACACCTGTTGGGGTGGTGTTGTCATCATGTTTGTCTCCTGGAGGGGAAGGAGTCTCTCCAAGAAATGGCCATATCACAGTCTGCCGAAATGGACAGCCCCCTCAAGAGGATCCTCCTGGATGATCTATTTTGGGAGAGAGTGGTAAGCAGCCTGAAACTCCAGAAACCTATAGCAGTAGTCATAGCACGGATTGAGGGAAACAATGCCATTCTGTCTTATGTTCAGACTCTGCTTGCAGATGTAAGAGAAGAAATCCGTACTGCCCTTCCCACTTCACTGTTGCTCCAAGCAGAGGAAACTGCAGTTCTGTAAATCTGTAAATCAAAAAGCGTGACAACTTCTGCCTGAAGCCCGTACATATTGGACCCCAAGTATGCTGGCAAGAGCATCCTGTCTGGTGGAGAGATCAACAAGGCCTATGGTGTCATCACTATTGTGTCTCGCCACCTTGGCCTGGATGAGAGCAAGGTTCTAGACAGTCTAGCGAAGTACACTTCCAAGCAAGGGCTTTGGGATGGAGACGCAATATGGCAGTCGTGCCAACATATCTCATCAGCCACCTGGTGGAAGGGACTTAGTGGATCTGAGGCTCTTATCCCTGTTGCCTCCATCATCCTCCAAATCCCACCAACATCAGCCGCCTCAGAGCGCAACTGGACCTTGCTTGGGAACACATACCAAAGCACGCAACAGGCTGACCAATACAAGGGTTGAAAAATTGGTGGCCATTGGGGCAAATTTTAGGCTTTTTGAACCTGACAACGAGCCATCCTCAACAAGGTTGGAAAGTGACAGTGAAGATGAGGCCTCAGAGTCTGATGTTCAAGAGGTGGACATTGAGGAGGTCCAGGGAGAAGACATGGACGCCTGAGGGGAAGACATCTAAAGCTTAAGTTTCTAGACTATCATTTTACCTATGTTGAATATGTTTTTGGAAGAAGTGATGGATCATTGGGGATCATTCAATATTCCCTTTTGTTGTTCAGTGAAATCATCCCATCTGAAGAGTCAACTCATTTAATTAAAGTTAAATTTGTAACTAAAGTTTTTTTTTTTCTATTGGAAGGATTTAATCATTCGCAATTATGTCTACTTATGATAAGGTAAAAGGTTTATGTTTCTGTCTCCATATGATATGGTAAATATATCCAATGCAAAAAACATCTACATTTAAAATGGTATTAATATCAATTCCCATGGAAAGTTGCCACCTCTGAATATTCCCCAAAATGTGTCATCAGTATAGTTTTTTTTTTGACAATGAAAATATCGGATATCAGTATCGGCCAACAATGTCATATCGGTGCATCCCTAATGTCTAGTAATAAACACTAGCACTTCTAGTTCCTGCAGAGACTCCCACATAACTGAACAAGATATAAACTTCATCAGGTTTAAGATATGTCCTCATATTAGGCTTAATTATATAACTTACAGACATGTACAAAGACAATATCTGAGGAATGTGAGACACTTCAAGCTCTTCTGGTTTGTAAGACAAATTACTGTTTCAGAGCAGTAATCTAAAACAAATAGGCCCAACTTGAGACCATGAAGAAAACCAATCCAACCTGAATCACAACGCGAAGCCAAGTGCAATACCACTCTGACTAACAATGTCTCTCTGTGACATGCTCTGAATAAAGAACACTCTTCCCCCCTCTCTTTAATCCAGACCCTGCCATAGCCCCTGGGTCAGAAACTCAGAGAGTAGAGAGGTGGACTGAAGGAATGAATGGAATCATCTTAACACCCTCAGGTTTACACAAGCCAGTCACAAATGTCAATCAGATGCAAAATATAGGGGCAAAATGCAAGCACAGAATGTGAGAGGCAGTGCTACTCTCAGAGGTGTGTGTCTCAGGGGGACAGAGGCTTGATCAATAGCTCACCTGCAATGAATATGTGAGTGTTCTTATTGACTGGACAAGCAGATGTGTATTCAAAACCTGAGAACAGAAGCATGAGTCCGGTCGATATTATTTGGCTCCAAAATCACTAATGCCTCCTGGTTCAAACACCATTTTAACAGGCAAAATGGGGATTAAGAGAAACTTAGGTCTGACAATATGCTGTGATTGTGTCAGACTGTGTACAAAATAATGAGTCAACTGTGTGAGGTGAAGAGGGTGTGTCTCCGTGGTCCTGTGGTGGGCAGAACTTTCCTGGTTGGTCTGTACAGTGAAAGTAATTTGGCTAATCCAGCCTTCAGAACTACATAACAGCGGAACAGCTACTTAGATCTAGTACCTATACTGTCTGAATCGGGGACTAAAATCCCCTTGACTCACTGCAACACCTATCCTCCTCGCCCTGTCTATGACCTATAATAATTTACTCTGTGCTTTCTCTCATCTCAATCTCTTCTGACCATCCCTCCTTCACCCCCTTTTCTCCTTTCTCTGACCTGTACTCATTCTCTATGCATCAGTCTCCCACCTTCCTTCTTCTCTTCCCCTCCCTCCCTGACTGATAGGAGTTGGTCAGCGGTGTGGTAATGAGTTGGGACTCCAGGAAATGAGGGTTGACCTGCAGTGTGTGATCCTGTAATCAGGTTGGGTAAACGCTGTGGCCGCGCACTGCCACCCTCCTTGCCTCTGCACTCCCTGCCCCGGCCTGTCTGTCTACCAGTGAGCCTGATCGTTTAGTCAGGTGGGAGGGGAGATGAGATGACAACGCAGACACCCGCTGCCATCCATCCTGTCAAGACTCCATGGCAGAGCAAATCTACATCTCCTCAGCTTCAGAGAGCAGGGATTGGATGGTGAGGAGGGAAATGAGGGTGAGGGAAGGAGGCGAGGAGGATGTAGGGAGGGAGGGGAGGAGGATGGAGGGAGGGAGAGGGAGGGGAGGAGGATGGAGCTGAGAGAGACAGGAGAGTAGCGGGGGGGAAACAAAAGTGTAAGAAGAAAACAAATGGAAAAAGCAAAGTGAGAGGAAGAATGGGAGATGAGAGGCAGGATGAAAGATGGGTCGATGTACTACAGGCTGATGAAAAAGAGAGAAGGGGGCAGCAGACTAGACAAGGAGAGGATAAAAACAAAACTAGAAAGGATTGAAGACAAATTAGGGCGGAAAGGGACGGGGAGAGATGGGGATAGACATTAAAAGACGTCAGCCATGATACAGGGGGAAAAAAAAAAAAGGACTGTTCCTCACAGGTTCACCACTGCTGAAACCCCCTAAGACTTGAAAGAGGAATATTTAGAGAGTGGCAGCTGGCCAGGGGGTCACATCAAGCCCTTGACTATGTTCAAAAAGAGCCACTAAGAGTGAATAACTGTCATAATTATGAGCATAACTGGGCCAGTCAACCCTGTGCTGCTGCTGCACACACAGTGGAGGATCTAAGTTATTCACACACACACAGGGCCATAAAGGAGTAATATGCCTAATACGATAGACTAGCATCCTGTCCAGGGGATGTACACCATCAGCCAATCCAGTGGCTACTTAATACTATGGCTGGGAATTGCCAGGCATCTCACAATACGATATTATCACGATACTTAGGTGCCAATACAATACGTGTTGCGATTCTCACGATTCTGTATGTATGTATTGCATATGTATTGCAACTCGATGTTTCAAGCATATTGCTCACCATATGGTCTGCTGCAGAGGCACAACAGAGAGCCATGAGAAAATGCATTTTAATCAATCTATTTTAAAAAATAAGTTGGAGAACAATAATAAGTGAAGGAATAATACTGTAGTTTTGAATTAGCGCAAAAATAACATTGCGATATTGTCAAAACAATAAGATATGGCCTCCCGAGTGACACAGTGGTCTAAGGCCAGTTCGATTCCGGGTTGTGTCACAGCCGGCCGTGGCCCGGGAGCCCCATGGGGTGGCGCATAATTGGCCCAGCGTCGTTCGGGTTAGGGGAGGGTTTGGCCGGGGGATTTCCTTGGTTCATCATGCTCTAGCGACTCCTTGTGGCCGACCGGGCGCCTGCAAGCTGACCTCAGTTGGACGGTCTTTCCTCCAACACATTGGCACACATTGGTGCAGCTAGCTTCCGGGTTAAGTGAGCAGTGTGTTAAGAAGCAGCGAAGCAGAGCAGTGCGGCAGGTCCTGTTGCGTGGGACACATAACTCCCACAGAACTATTTGACCTCTTACTCCCCTCCCTCTCTAGATGAAATCCTGCAACTAATGAAGGCTGGCTAACCAATAACCTGTCCACATCACCACCTCCAGACCATCTCTACAGACCTTCTCCCATTCCTCAACTCATCCCTGACCACTGGCTGAGTCCCCTCTGACTTGAAGTTTGCCTCTCCTTAAGAAACCGACTCTTCATCCCTCTGACGTCAACAACTACAGACCGGTATCCCTTTTCTTTCCAAAACACTTGAGCGTGCTGTAACTCTCAGAAAGATCTTGTTGATCCTAACCAGTTAGGCTTCAAGTCGTGTCACTCATCCAAGACTGCTCTCCACTCTGCCAAAGCTGACTCGGTGTCTAACCACTTACTCTCACTACTGGTGTCCCCCAGGGCTCAGTTCTATTCCCACTCCTCTTTACACCAAGTAATTCTGCTCTGTTATAACCTTTCATGGTCTTCCTATCATTGCTATGCAGATGACACTACTTTTTCTCCTTCCCCCCTTCTGACAGCCAGGTGGAGATACGAATCTCTGCTTGCCTGGCATATCTCAGCTTGGATGTCGGCCCACCACCTCAAACTCAACAAAACAGAGCTGCTCTTCTTCCCGTTGAAGGCCTGCCCACTCCAAGACCTCTCCATCACAGTTGACAACTCCAAGGTGCCCCCCTCCCAGAGCGCAAAGAACCTTGACGTGACCCTGGACAACACTGTCATTCTCTGCAAACATCAAAGCAGTGATGATTCTGCCATCAAACTCCTGCAACTTGGTGGAACAAGCTTCCCCCTAAAGTCAGGGCAGCAGAGTCCCTGCCCATCTTTCAAAAACATCTGGAAGAAATGTGTTGAGGGAAATGTACTTGATACAATTGTGATGTATTGTCTCACCTAACTATGTTAACCTGTTATGGCTGCATCCCTTTGTTCTCAATTTCCGCCTGAAGACATACCCAAATCTAACTGCCTGTAGCTCAGCCCCAGAGGCAAGGATATGCATATTATTGGTATCATTTAAATGGAAACATTGTGAAGTTTGTGGAAATGTTAATTGAATGTAGGAGAATATAACATAGTAGATCTGGTGGAAGAAAAGAGAAAGAGCATACGTTTTCTGTTTTTTATTGTTGTAGTATCATCTTTCACATGTACTAGAACAGCCACACAGTCAGATAGGATGCTGGAGATAATTTTGATGGATAACTGTAGGTGTGCAAAGTTTCAGACTGATAACTTCAGGAATGGGTGAGCTACATGACATTTAGCATGAAGTCACCCAGGTGTCCCACACAAGTTGCCCAAATGTACCCAAGTGGCCGAATTGGTGAAATGACCTATAACTATATACAGCAGTGCAAATAACTATATACAACATATCAAAAAGCAATTCTAACACACACAAAAAAAAGTTTTAAAAATATTAGAAAATAAATAAACTTTTTTAAACAGTACACCCCTTGGAAGTCCTCGTCATAATATTTTGCTGCCTGTGCCATGTCCCATAGCAGTCTCTTTCTGATGTAAAGCAGAGGCAAACTCAACAAGTGGTGCATTTCATGCGACACAGAACACAACGACGCCTCCATGCTGTGCCCTTTTGGCCCTGAGGCACAGTCATGCCTGCAGTAATGAACTGTGGCATATGAACACCACTGGGGGCACAGGTAGAGCGGGCAGCTTGGCACCGGGGGCTCCCAGTCGGAGTCGCTATCACTGTGAAAGAAAACAAAAAATATTTGTATTGTATGAGCCTTTTATCATCACATAAAATAAACAGATATGTATTGTATAGAGCAGAGGGAACAGTCACTAAGGTGAAGTGCTGTTCCATTCAACTCCGGCCATTGTTGTGTGTGTGTGTGTGTGTGTGTGTATTATATTTATATATATATATATATATATATATAATATATATTTTATATAATATATATAAATATATAAATATATTATATATAAATATATATATATTAAATATATATATATATATATATATATATATATATATATATATATATAAAAATATATAATATTTTTATTTTATATATAAATATATATATATAAATATATATATAAAATATAAATATATATATATAAAATAAATAAAAATATATTTTTATAATACATAAAACGGCATTAGCACTTACCCGTCCAGAAGTACGTCCTGTCCTTGCAGAAACAGCTCCTCAGTTCGTTTGAATCATAACACTCCAAGATTCCTCAAACAAAAAATCTCTCACTTTCACTTTAGAGTTTGACTTCGCTTTACCTGATTTATTCGCCATGATATCTTCAATGAAATCGTTGAAACTACAACTTTCCGAAATACAGCTGCTCGTAAAAATCCTCCTCTGATCGTCAAGGCGAGAATGGAGTTCCCTGCGCGTGCGATAACAAACAAGGAATTGTGGTCCAACCCAAAACCATTACATACTAGCGTTTACCTCAGCTCATTGGCGATCTACCCAGCTAGATTTCAAGAAGATCAGTGGTCATTGGGCAGAAATATAGTCAATGAAGCTTCGCTAAAATTATTGGTACGTAAGGTAGTCATTTATCATTGTCTTCAAATCAGCTCACTTCGGTCAATACTCCCCGCAAAAAAAACAATGATATTTCTTTATTTTTTTATTTCACCTTTATTTAACCAGGTAGGCTAGTTGAGAACAAGTTCTCATTTGCAACTGCGACCTGGCCAAGATAAAGCATAGCAGTGTGAACAGACAACAGAGTTACACATGGAGTAAACAATTAACAAGTCAATAACACAGTAGAAAAAAAGGGGAGTCTATATACATTGTGTGCAAAAGGCATGAGGAGGTAGGCGAATAATTACAATTTTGCAGATTAATAACACTGGAGTGATAAATGATCAGATGGTCATGTACAGGTAGAGATATTGGTGTGCAAAAGAGCAGAAAAGTAAATAAATAAATAAATACAGTATGGGGATGAGGTAGGTAAAAATGGGTGGGCTATTTACCGATAGTCTATGTACAGCTGCAGCGATCGATTAACTGCTCAGACAGCAGATGTTTGAAGTTGGTGAGGGAGATAAAAGTCTCCAACTTCAGCGATTTTTGCAATTCGTTCCAGTCACAGGCAGCAGAGAACTGGAACGAAAGGTGGCCAAATGAGGTGTTGGCTTTAGGGATGATCAGTGAGATACACCTGCTGGAGCGCGTGCTACGGATGGGTGTTGCCATCGTGACCAGTGAACTGAGATAAGGCGGAGCTTTACCTAGCATGGACTTGTAGATGACCTGAGCCAGTGGGTCTGGCGACGAATATGTAGCGAGGGCCAGCCGACTAGAGCATACAAGTCGCAGTGGTGGGTGGTATAAGGTGCTTTAGTGACAAAACGGATGGCACTGTGATAAACTGCATCCAGTTTGCTGAGTAGAGTGTTGGAAGCAATTTTGTAGATGACATCGCCGAAGTCGAGGATCGGTAGGATAGTCAGTTTTACTAGGGTAAGTTTGGCGGCGTGAGTGAAGGAGGCTTTGTTGCGGAATAGAAAGCCGATTCTTGATTTGATTTTCGATTGGAGATGTTTGATATGAGTCTGGAAGGAGAGTTTACAGTCTAGCCAGATACCTAGGTACTTATAGATGTCCACATATTCAAGGTCGGAACCATCCAGGGTGGTGATGCTGGTCAGGCGTGCGGGTGCAGGCAGCGAACGGTTGAAAAGCATGCATTTGGTTTTACTAGCGTTTAAGAGCAGTTGGAGGCCACGGAAGGAGTGTTGTATGGCATTGAAGCTCGTTTGGAGGTTAAATAGCACAGTGTCCAAGGACGGGCCGGAAGTATATAGAATGGTGTCGTCTGCGTAGAGGTGGATCAGGGAATCGCCCGCAGCAAGAGCAACATCATTGATATATACAGAGAAGAGAGTCGGCCCGAGGGTTGAACCCTGTGGCACCCCCATAGAGACTGCCAGAGGACCGGACAGCATGCCCTCCGATTTGACACACTGAACTCTGTCTGCAAAGTAATTGGTGAACCAGGCAAGGCAGTCATCCGAAAAACCGAGGCTACTGAGTCTGCCGATAAGAATATGGTGATTGACAGAGTCGAAAGCCTTGGCAAGGTCAATGAAGACGGCTGTACAGTACTGTCTTTTATCGATGGCGGTTATGATATCGTTTAGTACCTTGAGCGTGGCTGAGGTGCACCCGTGACCGGCTCGGAAACCCGATTGCACAGCGGAGAAGGTACGGTGGGATTCGAGATGGTCAGTGACCTGTTTGTTGACTTGGCTTTCGAAGACCTTAGATAGGCAGGGCAGGATGGATATAGGTCTGTAACAGTTTGGGTCCAGGGTGTCTCCCCCTTTGAAGAGGGGGATGACTGCGGCAGCTTTAAAATCCTTGGGGATCTCAGACGATATGAAAGAGAGGTTGAACAGGCTGGTAATAGGGGTTGCGACAATGGCGGCGGATAGTTTGGCTGTGTTGCAAACATCCAGAGGAATGCACTGAAACCCACCATGACTAAACAATATTCCTAGGTAAGAAGTTTTAGGTTGTAGTTAATATAGGAATTATAGGACTATTTTCCTCTATACCATTTGTATTTCATTAAACTTTGACTATTAGATGTTCTTATAGGCACTTTAGTATTGCCAGTGTAACAGTATAGCTTCCGTCCCTCTCCTCGCTCCTCCCTGGGCTCGAGCCAGCAACACAACGACAACAGCCACCACATCGAAGCAGCGTTACCCATGCATAGCAAGGGAAACAACCACCCCAAGGCTCAGAGCGAGTGAAGTTTGAAACGTTATTAGCTCATGCTAACTAGCTAGCCATTTCACTTCGGTTACACCAGCCTCATCTCGAGAGTTGATAGGCTTGAAGTCATAAACAGCGCAATGTTTGATGCACAACGAAGAGCTACTGGCAAAACGCACGAAAGTGCTGTTTGAATCAATGTTAACGCGCCTGCTTCTGCCTACCACCGCTCAGTCAGATACTTAGATACTTGTATGCTTGTATTCTCAGTCAGATTATATGCAACGTAGGACACGCTAGATAATATCATCAACCATGTGTAGTTAACTAGTGATTATGATTGATTGTTTTTTATAAGATAAGTTTAATGCTAGCTAGCAACTTACCTTGGCTTACTGCATTCACGTAACAGCCAGTTTCCTTGTGGAGTGCAACGAGAGTGAGGCAGGTCGTTATTGCGTTGGACTAGTTAATTGTAAGGTTGCAAGATTGGATCCCCCGAGCTGACACGGTGAAAATCTGTCGTTCTGCCTCTGAACGAGGCAGTTAACCCACCGTTCCTAGGCAGTCATTGAAAATAAGAATGTGTTCTTAACTGACTTGCCTAGTTAAATAAAATGTTTTTCTTTAATTATAATAATAATAATTTGGCAAATCGGCGCCCAAAAATACCAATTTCCGATTGTTATGAAAACTTGAAATCGTCCCTAATTAAATCGGCCATTCCAATTAATCGGTCGACCTCTAGTCTCATGGTATGGTATGCAAAGTGGATTAACTTTGAGCACCTTTATCTCCTCAATGTTTTGGCAATCAGGTCCAAAAAGTCACTTTCTGGCCCTTTCTTCCATGAGCAAACATCAATGGAAAGTTTTGCTTAAATCAAAGGGGATGCTGTCAAAAATTGATTGAATTCAAATGGCTTAAACCAAGAGACAATTGTGTGTGCGCGAGTACTGCGTGTGTGAGAGTCAGATAATAATGAGTGAGGATTGATGAGTCCAAGCCTAATCTCTGGTCATGTTTACACAAACACACATTCAGATAAACACAGCCCCCCCCTTCTCCTTCACATAATTTCATCAACTCCAACTCATCCCCCATTCATCTCCTAACCTCTCAAGCACAATCTCTATCTACTTTTCCCACTATCACACTACCTCTCACACCATCTCCCTCTATCCCTCTCCTTCAAATTTCCCATTCTAAATCCATTTCCACCCTCCCCTCTTTTTCTCTGCCCATCCACAATAGCAGCCTTTCCAGGAGGGCCATCAATCTTCGCTCAGAGAGCGCTAGCTAAGGCTACGGCAGATTACCAGCTCTCCTTACTGATCACTGCTGCTGCTCACTGGACAACACAGGGAGGGAGATCGTGGTTAGAGCCCCAAACCAGGAGAGAGCTACGCCCACCAAATCTGCAAATGGTATTTGCATCCTAATTCAGAGGTGTATACATTTAAATCCAAACTGAGAACTCCCTACCTGTCCAACCCACACCCATCTGTCTGTCCCCTGAGAGGACTCAGAGCCTAAGGAGAGAGCATTTAGCTAGGATTTCTGTAGATAGATAAGACTCACTGCTAGTCTTTAGTCTATATGTAATGACAGGGTAGAGGTAATAGCCCAGTGATTGTGGGGATCCATAACCAGCCTACAAGGGTCGGCTTCCACTTACAGCCTGTGAGATACGGTAGAGTTAGACGGAGAGTAGAGGACAAGTGAGGGGCAGATAAGATAGAAGTGGAAGAGAGGGGAGCATTATGCGTTAGGTAGAGGCTGGGAGGCAGGGGTGCAATGAAGCAGCTGATGTTTATTCACTTGTCAAAACGCTACAGGCAAAGACATGCAAGGTGTGCCTTCTGGAGACTTCAGGGCAGAACAGAGAGGGTTAGGGGTGTGTGTGTAGCTAAGGGGAGGTATTACGGTGTTAGTGTGGGGGGTGTTAGATATTTATTTACAGGCCAGGATTAGGGGGGTGAGGCAGAGAAGCGACGTGACCTTGCAGCCAAGTTTTTTTTTTTTACAAGACGCCTCACAATAATCCACACACACGCCTGTGCCACCACCAAGGCCAGTCCTCTACTCTAGAGAGAAGCTGGTGGAAGGGGGGGGGGGTGAGGATATACATCTCCATGCTATCTTCAGTAACCCCCTGCAAGTTCAAATTCTAACTGGAATAATAAGAATCACTAATATCATTCTGCAATGTAAGGCCCTGTCCTTGTTTCTCCTTCTGAAAGCAGGGTCATCTCAGCTTGGATAAGAACCTAAGCACCCGGATAGCTTTATACATTTATCCTATAATGTAATGCAATGCCTCTTCCTCCTCACTGAGGTTAAGGCTTTACACAGTTATCCTATAATGTAATGCAACGCCTCTTCCTCCTCACTGAGGTTAAGGCTTTGGGGGTGTTGCCAACTTTCAGTTCGCTGTCACCTTGTTGTCTGGGGATCGGAGTTGAGGACAGGGGTTATACTTAGAGCTGTCTACATACTGTACGTCCCTCCACAGTGCTGACTTGGGATCAGTAGCTCTGTTCGGGGCCTCTGTGCCACACGGCGGGGAGGAGAGGTATGGCTCAGCGCTAAAGACTGACACTAACTTAATCACTGATAATTGAGTCGGCTGCTGGGGAAGGTGCCACATTAAAAAGGGGCAATCTGCAGTTGAGGGATGGGGCTGGAGAAATGTAACCACTATGAAATTCATAGGCAGAGCTATGAATGCAAGGACTGACAAAATGTAAGCTTGAACTATAGTATTTGTTTACACTTAGTTTACAAACAGTGGGGTAAAACAAGCTTAAATTTTGGGTTCGATTGGGTACGACAGTAGAACTAAGCTCATGAGGCATTTCTAAGTTATATTCTTTAAGAATCAAATGGGTACTTACCATTCATACGTTTTTTTAAAAATGGATGCCGCAACTGCAGATTGCCCATTTAAAGGATAAAAACGGCAGGCAGGACTGGCTCAGCCTGTCATTGGGTGTCTAATCACTGAGAAGACACACACATCAGATCACTATCGGCTATTAGCTCAGAACCACTCAGGACCCTCAAAGGGGCTTTGATCAGTCGAGGGGCGAGGAGAGCGAACGGACGGACGGGGGGGGGCAGGACACAGCCCACACACACACACCGTCAGAGGAGCGAGGGACAGAGAGACAGACAAGATGAGTGTCCTTCCCTGTCATCAGGACCCTGAGGTGTCCAAGGAGATGACAGTGGGGCATATTCAAAGGGCTGTCTGCCTCCATAGCTGCCCCCAAGAAGCTTGGATCAATTACACTGTAATTAGCTGCTTAAGTTCAGCTGCTGCCCCCAAAGTCAGGGTGCTACCCCCAAAGTTAGTGGGGAATGTAACCCCATTTTCAATATCATCAACACATGCTCTTGCTCTCCCAGCAGCAGTTTTAGTGAGTGATGAGACAGGTAAAGTGACAGTGGGTTGTATAAAGCCTATAGCAGTGGGTTGTGTATAGCCTATAGATATCTGGTGAATGGATTTATGAAGATGGAGGGGTCTTGTAATAGAGTGTTGATGAATTGACCAGCCTCCACCCTTCCCTGACCATAGGGAGCATGTCTGGGAGAATGAGACTGGAGATCTGTCAAACTGTCTGGAACTGACAGGGTTAAATATCAACTGATTAAACTACTGCTCTATCGAACGACAGAAGAAAGGAAAGGACACACTAGGAAAAAGCCCAACAGGAACAAGCAGAGAGAGGACAAGCTCTTCCCTCTTATTAAGGGTTTCTCCCACAAATGCTGACACCCTCACACTGCCAAATGAAAGGTTTTTGAGCACACACACAATGTCAGATGCACACGTTTCTTTCTTGTGCCGCAACATCCACACACTTTGCTGTTGTGGCTCAGTGCATGGATGCCGTGAGATCAAAGATTTTACAGATCGCATGAGATGCTTTAGCAGTGGACTGCAGGGGTCTGACATCCCCTGCCATGGAGACAAAGGTATAGAGCAATGGAGGAGAGAGAGAAAGGAAGAGAGGGAAAAAGAATGAGAGAGCGAGAATTCAAATGAAAGGCTGCCAAGCAAAAAGAGGTGGAGTATTTGTACACTGAAAAGCAATACAAAGCAGAAATAATGAAAGAAGATGAGAGATACATTGGCAATGTGTGAGAGAAGTAAGCACAGCATACATCATATACATTGAGCTTTTATTTCTGAAATGGGCTGAAGAATATAGATTTAAGTTGAAGTAAAAATGCCTCATACAAAAATCACAATATCAAACAATTACTCTAATCAGAAATGGATCAGAGGCCAACATTAGAGTAATGTTATATCTAGGGATGTGCCAAATGGACATTTTTAAACTGCCATGTTTGGGGGGGGTTCCGTTTAACTTCTTTGGGACTGGGGGGCAGTATTGAGTAGCTTGGATGAATAAGGTGCCCAGAGTAAACAGCTAGAATATGCATATAATTAGTACATTTGGATAGAAAACTCTGAAGTTTCTAAAACTGTTTGAATGATGTCTGAGCATAACAGAACTCATATGGCAGGCAAAAACCTGAGAAACCATCCAACCAGGAAGTGGGAAATCTGAGGTTTGTAGTTTTTCAAGTCATTGCCTATCCAATATACAGTGTCTATGGGGTCATATTGCACTTCCTAAGGCTTCCACTGGATGTCAACAGTCTTTAGAACCTTGTTTCAGGCTTCTACTATGAAGGGGGAGCAAATAAGAGCTGTTTGAACCAGGGGTCTGGCAGAATGCCATGAGCTAAGTCACAAGCGCGGCCGTGAGCACAAGCTGCGTTCCCTTTCATTTCTAAAGACAACGGAATTGTCCGGTTGGAATATCAATGAAGATTTATGATAAAAAACATCCTAAAGACTGATTGTATACATCGTTTGACATGTTTCTACAAACTGTAATGGACCGTTTTGACTTTTCATCTGGCCTAAGTGCCTGAGCCTTGTGAATTTGGATTTGTGAACTAAACATACTAACAAGAAGGAGGTATTTGGACATAACTTATAGACTTTATCAAACAAAACAAACATTTGTGGAACTGGGATTCCTGGGAGTGCATTCCGATGAAGATCAAAGGTAAGTGAATATTTATTATGCTATTTCTGAGTTGTGACACCTCTCCTTGGTTGAAAAATGGCTGTGTTTTTTTTTTGTGGCTAGGCGCTGACCTAACATAATTGCATGGTGTGCTTTTACCATTAAGTTTTTAAATCTGACACAGCGGTTGCATTAAGGAGAAGTTTATCTATAATCGTATAACACTTGTATCTTAGATCAATGTTTATAATGAGTATTTCTGTAATTTTATGTGGCTCTCTGCACTTTCACCGGATGTTTGTTTGAGATAGAGGTCGACCGATTATGATTTTTTCAACGCCGATACCGATTATTGGAGGAACAAAATCCGATAACGATTAAGCGGCCAATTTTATTTATTTATAATTTTTTTAAAGGTGTAATAATGACAATTACAACAATATTGAATGAACACTTATTTTAACTTAATATAATACATCAATAAAATCAATGTAGCCTCAAATAATGAAACATGTTCAATTTGGTTTAAATAATGCAAAAACAAAGTGTTGGAGAAGGAAGTAAAAGTGACAACATTGAAGGTTGTACAATTTAACAGGAATATTTAGACTTATGGATGTGCCATGTAAGAAAGCTAATGTTTAATTCCTTGCTCAGAACATGGGAACATATGAAAGCTGGTGGTTCCTTTTAACATGAGTCTTCAATATTCCCAGGTAAGAAGTTTTAGGTTGTAGTTATTATAGGAATTATAAGACTATTTCTCTCTATACCATTTGTATTTCATATAGCTTTGACTATTGGATGTTCTTATAGGTGCTTTAGTATTGCCAGTGTAACAGTAAAGCCTCCGTCCCTCTCCTCGCTCCTCCCTGGGCTCGAACCAGGAACACAACGACAACAGCCACACTCAACGCATCGTTACCCATGCAGAGCAAGGGGAACAACCACTCCAAGTCTCAGAGCGAGTGACGTTTGAAACGCTATTAGCGCGCACCCCACTAACTAGCTAGCCATTTCACATCGCTTACAGCCTAATCTCGAGAGTTGATAGACTTGAAGTCATAAACAGTGCAATGCTTGAAGAACAAAGAGCTGCTGGCAAAACGCACAAAAGTGCTGTTTGAATGAATGCTTACGAGCCTGCTGGTGCCTACCATCGCTCAGTCAGACTGCTCTATCAAATCATAGACTTAATTATAACATAATAACACACAGAAATTCGAGCCTTAGGTCATTAATATGGTTGAATCCGGAAACGATCATCTGGAAAACAAAACATTTTTTCTTTCAGTGAAATACGGAACCGTATTTTAGCTAACGGGTGGCATCCATAAGTCTAAATATTCCTGTTAAATTGTACAACCTTCAATGTTGTCATAATTGCGTACAATTCTGGCAAATTAGTTCGCAACGAGCCAGGCGGCCCAAACTGTCCCCGAGCTGACAGGGTAAAAACCTGAACGAGGCAGTTAACCGACCGTTCCTAGGCCGTCATTGTAAATAAGAATTTTTCTTAACTGACTTGCCTAGTTGCCTAGTTAAATAAAAAGGTGTAAAAAAAATATTTACAAATTTGGTTTCCAGAAATACCAATTTCCGATTGTTATGAAAACTTGAAATCGGCCCTTCCGATTAATCAGTCGACCTCTAGTTTGAGACGATGCATTTCTGAACGTAACGCACCAATTTCAAATGAGGTTTTTGGACATAAAGATTAACCTTACCGAACAAAACACACATTTATTGTCAAACATGGAGTCCTGGGAGTGCCGTACGGTGAAGATCAAAGGTTAGTGATTAATTTTAATACTATTCCTGTCTTTTGTGACACCTCTCCTTCTTTGGAAAATGGCTGTATGTTTTTCTGTGGCTAGGCGCTGACCTAGCATAATTTATGTTAATTATCTTTAAAATGGTGTATAATACTTGTATGGTTGAGGAATTTTGTTTGTTTGTTGTTTTGAATTTGGCGCCCAGCAATTTCACTGGCTGTTGGCGAAGTGGGATGCTACTGTCCCCCATATCCCAGAGAAGTTAAACAGATAAGGAAAAAAAGGAAAAAAACTATCCACATG
>NC_056455.1:19030545-19091754 GCF_018296145.1 Oncorhynchus tshawytscha | reverse complement strand
TCATAATGCAAATTAAAATGGTCCTATTACAGATATATGACCGTTAGGGCCGGGCAATGAAGTTATATCTACCGCGACCCTTTACACACACAGAACGCAGTACAGTGACATGTCCATAATTGATCACTTAGACAATTTTTTAAAAAGTGTCGCATCAGCAGGGTATGTACCTTTTCAGACACTAAAATTCTGCTCCAGCATAGAACGTTCAATTGTTTCCCTGACAACAAACATTGCTGATTGATGTGCTGCTGTGTCATTTATGCAGTTTTTTATGCTAGGGGAGCTAGAAGTGCTTTCTTTCTAAATGTCTTTGTTAGTTATCAATAACTACGTACTTTAAAGTACTTTTTTTAGTCAGAGCACAGGCAGCAGGCATGCTAGGATTGAAAGTTCTGGTCGCCTAGTGATGGAAGGTAGTCCCACGTCGGCATTCATTTACAGACAAGTAAAACGGTGTTCATTTCTCCAGAGAAGGTTTCTTGTCGGCCTTTAAAAAGATGGTGTAGCCTACCCTAACAGACAAACAAGCATGTCGTAACCGAGGCGCTTTCAAGAGGACACATCATTATATCTGAAAATGGTCATCAATACAGACTACACCAGTAGCCTACTGTAATTTCATATGAGACAGAAACACCCCTACCCACTAAGCAACCAAGAGAAGCCTACCCAGTGCAAGACTGGCCCGAAGATACTGTATACCACCAACACCAGTGCCATGAATAGCCTAAGCGAGGATATTCTACATGCAACAGACCAGACTGAACACACACTTGGGTCATTAGCAAAGAGAAAGAACAGGCAGGCCAGCATGAGGGAGAGAGAGGAGGGGCAGGCAGAACCGTACTCATCTTGGTAATCTGCATCTCGCAATGTCTTAATTGTCTTCCACCAAAGTAGCCTCAAGTTCACCTCTTCCTCTCTGAGTTTATTTAAATTACACTACATTCTGTCGGCCTTTATAGCCAGTCTAGTTAGGGCTATAACAAAGGGGGGTTTTTTAAATAATGATAACTGCATTATGACTTTAATATGTGGGGTGGGGGTTCAGTTAGGGCTTTTTCTTAACGTTAAGGATCCCAACATTATTTAAATGTTCACACCCCTAGTTTTATTAATGTACAGAAATAAAAAATCCTACATGTCAAAATGTAGGTGATATGCATATTGGCTACAGCTTCATGTTCAAACCGATGCGGACATGAGGTGCTAAAAAAAGTGTGGCCAAACTTTAATGAGACTTAATTACAAAAATATAGTGATGATTGACAAATATAATGAAGGATAATTAACATGAGCATCTAAAGGCTTGATTCTGTCGACATACTGGAGGCACAGTTCCTTCAGATCAAATGGTCACAAGACTGGAGAGTGAAGGACAGTGCCTGTGGCGCACCACACATCACCCACCTTAAATCTGAGCAGGTGGCGGTTTACATTTTTAAAACTATTTAACCATAAACATAATGGTTTAAAACCTGGAAATTTAATGTAATTTTATGAAGCATGTACCTTGTTTCAAAGTAGCCTAGCATAGCCAAACAACCATAGAATGTTGAGGGAATTATTTTATTAACACTTAATACGCTATTGAAAACAGCATGATTCTCATGTTCTACTGGTTTTCGAAACAACGTTATTTTATTGTCCAACAGCATAATCCTAGTCATATTAGTAAACAATGCTAGTTAATGCATCTTTAGATCTCCCCTTAAATTTTACATGAAACCACTGGTGCATACAGTGCACTTTTGAGAAAAAAAAATGTCCTGCTAATTGCATTTTGGAACATTCGCGCATAGCCTACAGCCATGATCGCATTGTTGAGCTGAAAATATAAAGAAATAAAACTATCAACATTTTAAGCTAAACGGTCTGATCTGTTGCATCATTGTTTTAAAAAATTTTTTATTTTTTATTTTATGTGCAGTGGTTGGATGAATTTAAAACAGTCCGTTTTAAAACATTTATCATCATCACAGGGACAACGGGACTCCCTTAATGTCGAGCCCTGTAGGGAAAAGTATTTTGTTGTAATTGTAACGTTGCACTATTTTATAGGCTACCAAGAGTGGCTAACCATCCTCCAGGGGCAGTGTTGTATTTTGAGACGGGCTCGACTATGCAAAGAGTGTAGCAAACATTGTGGTCTGATTCTCTATGGTAAAAAAATATAGTAATGCATGAGTCCTTGATCATACAATGATGTGCAAATGGTGTTAGTGGCATGACAAGCAAAAAGTTCACGTCTAGCCCTGCCACTCCATATTCCCTTGACAAGATCTCCACAGCGATGTCAGCTCTGCCTCATGAATATTCATCCACTTCATTAACACACAAGTGGGGAAACAACATATTGCATGAGCCTGACATTATTTGGAGATGGGAGGGAGAGAGAAGGAATAAAATACAGATGGGACAGACGCTAGAGAAAGAGGAGAGTCCACTAGTAGAGACAGACAGACAACACAATAACTCTTTACAGAAAATCAAGAGTACCAGAAAGTTGTTCTACATTATTCCACGATCCAGCAGCCCCCTTCCAAACCCAGATAAGGCCCTCTAAAAGCAGGCACAAAGGCAAGGACATCAGGCTGGGAATTACATGCCATTTACCTTGGAAATCCTCCAGGAACAAAGGCAACAAACAGCTGCAATTTCTCTGCTCATGTCTGGCTGCACACACAATGAACAGCTAAGTGCAGCGTGGAGGAAGCCACAGAGCAATCTGCTGTCATTCTACTGCCATTCAGCCAGAGAAGAGAGTCAGCAACCTGGTGTTGTTTTTCCAACCTGCCCCTACAAACACACACACTCAATCACACAAGTGTACAAAAATGTATGTTTCCTGCACATAGGTTATGCAAACCCACTCCCACAACAGAGAATACTCAAATCCACTTAGCCACAGACACACACTGACAAACCTACACACAAACAAGATTATTTTCTCTTTATGCTGTAATGCCAGTGAATCTCTTAAGAGGGACGGCCATGGGGGAAATCTCCATTCTCTAGTGATGTCCTTAGAGACCCAGTGAGACAGCACACAATATTTCCCAGCTAACCTCTTGATGACTGAAAAAGTGGGCCGCTTTGGGGACGCGATAAGACAAAGTCAGTCGGCACCCAAAACTTTGTCCAGCCAAGTCCCCAGCTTTTAAGGGCTGCGGAACGAGGGCCTCGGACAAAAACACCCAACTATAATTGGAACACGACCCAGGAATCGATACTGCTGCTCAAGTAACGGTCCTCAGCCAGAGCCATTTCATATTATACCCTCCATACCTGTCTCTGAAAAAAAAAAACTCAATTTCAGAATGGTATGAACTATCGATTTCACTACCACAATCCTCTTCCACCCCCCATCACCTCTCTCCCCCATCTCACTCGCTCTCTCTATACCTCCGCCTCACCTACTATATAACTCCTTTTCTCGTTCCATCTTTTTATCCATCTTTGCACATAACACTCCTCACTCCACCTGCATTAAACCTGTTGTTCTCACTCCCAATTTAGGATAGTTTAGTATCTCCCTCTGTAAAGTCTCACTTATCTTTCTCCCTCCATCCCTGTCTGGGCATCTCTTTGAATCATTTCACCTTTGAACTTGAATTTGCACAGTGCTTAAACCCTGTCTCACCCAACCCAGAGATACTACCACTAGATGGGTGATTCATTCCCAAATACCAAACAGCCAAATGGAAATTACCTTTGAATTCAATTGGCCTCGCATCACAACAGCAAGATGGTCAACTGCTGCTTTCCAAGCTCAAATGGCAGTAAATACCAGCACGATTAGATCTGACTTTGGGGCCACAGCCACTTCTAAATCACTGCATTGTCATTGATATTCAGATAACTTCTCGGGGTCAGCGGCAAGGCTACTCGGCCAGGGAGAAGTAGGCCTCAAGCCCCCAGACCAGGCAGGCCTCCAGCCCACACTCTCCACACCCAGCCAGCCAGACACTCACTAAGCTAAACCGCCACCAGCACAGCAAGGCAGCACATTTAAATACATCTAAATGGCAGATGGAATGAGCTGTGTCCGGTTACCCAATACCGATGGAATTTACACTTACGAGTGTTTCAACAATGCATCTTTCCAATAATGGCCAAAGATGTAATACGCCTTTCCCAAAACACCACGCAGAGAGAATGGTCTGCATTTTAGGCGCATGTGTCGATACTGATAGGCTGGAAAGAAAAGGCAGTGCTGCTCTCGGATTAGCTTTTTCCATTAAAAATCTTACCTTAACATTAGAATGATTTCACAATACTGACGACGGATCAGAACTTAGACAGAAGTTACCACCTAAGGCTGCAAATATTGAGGCGTCTTATTCGTATTGCTTACCCAATAAAAATGCACTAAGTCACTGATTGGCACATCATTGCGCATATTAGGCTACACATCATGAAATATATTGAGGCAAATTAGAGAAATTAGCCAAATAGAACAATTGATTGAACATGAAATATATTTCTATATGATTGAAATAGGCCTATAGCTTATTGTTAATATTTGAATGCAGTTCTCAGTTTTCATTTGAATAATCTTTTTAAACATAGCTTGGAATTAATTGCAAAGACATTGACAACTCTGTATTTGTAGTCATCGGCAGTCACAGAGAGACAGATAAACCATTTGATTCTGTTTAGCGGAGATCTTCTGTGTTTAAAATGACGTGGGGGGGCATCTAACGGCGGACTTAGCTGTTCTACGAGCAGTCTGAGGCAAGCATTAAATTCCAAGCATTTTCAAGTGCAACGTTGGATTTAACAATGCTCCTACGAAGGCTCTAACGATGAACTGAGCCTTATGATGCTTTTGGGAAACCGTCCCTAGGTTTGTGTTTCACTTTAAAATGGATGCCATAATGTAATGGAAGAGCAGCAGGCTTGGTTTTAGTCTGGCTGAAAAATGGCCTGGCGTCTCTTTAAGGTGACTAAAAACATCCACTTTGTCTGTGTCAGTCCTGCTCCCATCTTGTTATTGGAATGCAGGAATGAGCAGAGGAAAACCATTAGATACCGCCACTGTCTGCATCAGTCACACAAAAAAAAATTTCATCCCACACATCCGAAACAGCCAATAGCACAGGCAGGCGTTTGCGACCCCAATCCATATTTCAATTTCCAACCTCTCAGCAAAGTAATTCAATACTTGTTGCATTCCCTCACAAGTAATCAGCATTGTGAGAAATGGGCTTCTTCTAAAGCTGTACCTGTAGTGTCACACTGACTCACACACATTTACTGGAGCTGCACACATACCCATTACCACATATATATATACTTAACACAGGTGGTAAGACACAGTTACACAACTAAACTGCCTGGATGCACACTCTGGTGCTCTTCTCCTCACGGCTCTGTGGCCATGTGGAAGCGGAGGCTGGCAGGTATTAGCGACAAATTTAGGAGCTTAAACAGCGACAGCTTTACGATGCCTGAGCGGCCTCTACCACTCCATTGCTGTCAGATTACATTAGCTTGCCCTCCGCCATGCACTTCGATTGGCTGTTATTCCTAGCAGTTACAGAAGCACCTCACGTAAATAAAACAAAGTGTTTTGTCCTATGGATGGTGAGGAGGGCCGGGGGATGTTGTGTAGAGTGCATCTCCGCTAAATCGAGTGCTGTCCAATTTAACATATCATAACATAGAATGGACAGAGTTGGCTGGGAAGTGATGGCTGGCTAGGGTTTGTGTGCAGTGAAATGACTAGGTAGGCATTGCAGTACCGGTAACTTTTGAAGTGTTCCATCGCCAGTCATGGTCATGAAGGTGTTGTGCAACGGAAATGTATTTTACCATTTTGGCCAAATCACTGACTACAGCCTGACTAACTACAGAACAATGGAACCTTGTGCCTGCTCTGAGGATCCTTTCCTGTCAACGCAGTCTGGAAGCACATACAAAATGTGTCTTCATACAGAGAAAACATTCCTGTTGACAACGGGATTTTCTCTTACCATTATGAGATGGCTGTCTCTCAGCACAGCCACACTGACTGTTGAGGCCAGCATGTCAAATCAAGGTAAGTACTCCAGTCAGACAAGTACTCCACTCACACCAAAATTACTTTCCCAGTTAAACAGCTGCCAAGATGAAGTCTCTACACTCAAGCCACAACTAAACACCTGTCTGTCTTCAGAATTTCACAGGCCCCATTTTCCTCATCAATAGAGCCAAAACTCTCACTTACACTGAAATAGTGTAGGCCTATCAGTTTTGAGGTGTCTGTTGGAGCAGGTGTGTGGCAGGTGAATGAGTACATCTTTGCAGCTCCTTGAGGGCAGCTTTTAGGACTGGGACTGTAGTGGGTGTCCCAGTAGTTATCTATGCTGTCTCAGAGCATACCTCACTAAACCACTCAGATGCTCAACTAAACTCCAACATTGCTCCCTCAGTTTCAACCTGCATGTGTTTACAATCTGGAAAAATGCTGAAGGACCACACAAGAATGATTGAGAATTCCCACAGCACTTCATGTACTAAAACTAATCTTGCGTCAACATTTTATTTGGTGAAATACCAGCTGTGCCCCAAAACGCCCACTTAAAAAAACATCTGCCACCTTAATTCTCTGTCTGTGCATGGTTAACCATACTGACAATTTCAGAGTTTGCTCATCTTTAGGCAGGACCTTATTCTGCAATGCAGCAACCCCTCAGCCTGGCTCTTCAAATTCTCTATGGAGCTCAGTTTCTGGCAAATGACACTGTGCTGCACAACTCATGCAAACAAATACGGGAGACAAGTGATGGTCACTATTTGGCAGGATACAGGCAGTTGTGGGATGGTGGCTTCAGAGCAAATTGTGGGTTCATAATGTGGCAAAAAAAAAAAAGAAGCTTTTACTTACGCACAGGGCCCCTGTGAGAATTACTCATGTATTCATTTCTAGGAATAACCCACCTCTTTCCCGCACAGCAACTGCATAAAATGAATAATTCCTTCACAAATGGTCAAGCTAAAACCAGCTGTCAAACCATTGTCAGACAAGCGCGAGGCAGCGTAGATTGGCTAGCTAACTAGCTCAGCTGGCTAACCAACTAGCTAGCAAGCTGGCTAAGTAGGAAACTACAACAAGTGTTTTGTTACATTTTAGCACGATTAGCTAATGTTTGGTAGACGATTTGTCAGGGCTAGCTTCCGACGAGCTAGCTACCAGTCTGCTGGTTAGTTAACTAGCTAGCGAGCGAACGTTCGCTAGCTAAGTGTAGCTTGCTATCTCGAACATCAACAGTCGAGATTGTTGAGAAGGTAAAATAGATAGATACAAGTTGGCTAAGTGCCTTACGTATTCCTGTCAGATACCAAACTCACACGTTCACTTGTGTTTGGTCTCAGAATGAAAGCGAGTACAAACAAAGTTTCCTTTTGTTTTAAAACTCACCCTTTTTCAGTCTGTTCCACGACAGGATAGGATTTTTTTGTTGTCAGCACTGGCACTCTACATCCGGGTTATGCCTGTGACGAAAGTATGCACGCCCATACCAAAACATTGCCATGCTTTGTTATTTTAGCTAAATACTTTATTAATGTATGTACATGTCTTATTAATACATTTATTAATGTAAATATAAGAGTCAAAAACCTCTGTTTATTCTTTTTGAGAATTAAATTGAACATTAAATAAACACAATTCATTCTTCTCATAGCAAAAAAAAAAACAATCAAGACAAGTTATTTTTATAATGTATTGTCTGTATTCCCTTCACTGTCGTTTGTAAATGCTTGTATACTCTGTTGTAAACTTACTGTTTTTCTATATATTTTGAATTGGTTTACAATAAAGTATAAATTATATATGATGATTACAGTCTTCTTCTTCCTCTTCTTCTTCAATAAAATTACACAACAATAATGAGGCTATATACACGGGGTACCGGTCCCGAGTCAATATGCTGGGATACAAGTTAGTCGAGGTCATTTGTTCATGTAGGTAAGGGTAAAGTGACTATGCATAGATAATAAACAGTGAAGTAGCAGCAGTGTAAAAACAGTGTAAATAAGGCCTCCCGGGTGGTGCAGTGGTTAAGGGCGCTGTACTGCAGCGCCAGCTGTGCCATCAGAGTCCCTGGGTTCGCACCCTCCGGCGCATTGGTGCGGCTGGCTTCCGGGTTGGATGCGCGCTGTGTTAAGAAGCAGTGCGGCTTGGTTGGGTTGTGTATCGGAGGACGCATGACTTTCAACCTTCATCTCTCCTGATCCTGTACGGGAGTTGTAGCGATGAGACAAGATAGTAGCTACTACAACAATTGGATACCATGAAATTGGGGAGAAAAAGGGGTCAAATTCAAAAAAAACAAAAAAAACAGTGTAAATAGTCAGGGCAGCCATTTTATTAATTGTTCAGCAGTCTTATGACTTGGGGTAGAAGCTGTTTAGGAACCTTTTGGACCTAGACTTGGCGCTCCGGTATCACTTGTTGTGCGGTAGCAGAGAGAACAGTCTATGATTTGGGTGACTGGGGTCTTTGACAATTTTTTGGGCCTTCCTCTGACACCACCAAGTATATAGGTCCTGGATGGCAGGAATCTTGGACCCAGTGATGTATTGGGCCGTATGCACTGCCCTCTCTAACACCTTACGGTCAGATTCTGAGCAGTTGCCATATCAAGAGGTAATACAACCAGTCCGGATGCTCTCGATGGTGCAGTTGTAGAACTTTTTGAGGATCTGTGGACAAATTCCAAATCTGTTCAGTCTCCGAAGGGACAAAAGGTGTTGTCGTGCTCTCTTCACGACTGTCTTGGTGTGTTGGACCATGATAGTTTGTTGGTGATGTGGACACCAAGGAACTTGAAATTCTCTCCACTACAGCCCCATCATTGTTAATGGGGGCCTGTTCAGCCATCCTTTTCCAGTAGTCCACAATCATCTCCTTTGTCTTGCTCACATTGAGGGAGAGGATGTTGTCCTGGCACCACACTGCCAGGTATCTGACCTCCTCCCTATAGGCTGTCTCATCCTTGTCGGTGATCAGGCCCACCACTGTTGTGTCGTCAGCAAACTTAATGATTGTGTAGGAGTCGTGCTTAACCACGCAGTCGTGGGTGAACATGGAGTACAGGAGGGAACTTAACACGCACCCCTGAGGGGCCCCCGTATGGAGGATCAGTGGGGCAGATGTGTTGTTGCCTATCATTTACCACCTGGAAGCGGCCAGTCAGGAAGTCCAGGATCCAGTTGCAAAGGGAGGTATTTAGTCCCAGGGTCCTTAGTTTAGCGATGAGCTTTGTGGGCATTATGGTCTTGAACAATGAGCTGTAGTCAATGAACAGCATTCTCACACACAGTAGGTGTTGCTTTTGTCCAGGTGGGAAAAGGCAGTGTGGAGTGCGATTGAGATTGCGTCCTCTGTGGATCTGTTGGGGCGGTATGCGCATTGGAGTGGGTCTAGGGTTTCCGGGATGATGGTTTTGATGTGAACCATGACCACCCTACAAAATAAGTTACAAACAATGCAAAAAACAAACAAATAGCACAGTTGGTTAGGAGCCCGTAAAACGGCAGCCATCCCCATAAGAACATTGTAAGAACATGCAACAATTTCAAAGATTTTACTGAGTTACAGTTCATATAAGGAAATCAATCAATTGAAATGATTTCATTAGGCCCTAATTTATGGGTTTCATATGAATGGGAATACAGATATACAGATATACAGATATGCATCTGTTGGTCACACCATTTGCCTCATGCAGCGCAACACATCTCCTTCGCATAGAGTTTATCAGCCTGTTGATTGTGGCCTGTGAAATGTTGTCCCACTCCTCTTCAGTGGCTGTGTGAAGTTGCTGGATATTTGCAGGAACTGTAACAAGCTGTCATACATGTCGATCCAGAGCATCCTCAATGGGTGACATGTCTGGTGAATATGCAGGCCATGGAAGAACTGAGACATTTTCAGCTTCCAGGAATTGTTTTCAGATAATTGCGACATGGGACCGTGTATTATCATGCTGAAACAAGATCTTATGGCGTCAGATAAATGGCACGACAATGGGCCTCGGGATCTCCTCACGGTATCTCTGTGCATTGAAATTGCCATTGATAAAATGTGATTGTGTTCATTGTCAGTAGCTTATGCCTGCCCATACCATAATCCCACCGCCACCGTGGGGCACTCTGTTCACAACATTGACATCAGCAAACCGCTCGCCCACACGTGCCATACACCATGACTGCCATCTGCCTGGTACAGTTAAAACTGGGATTCATCCGTGAAGAGCACACTTCTCCAGTGTCCCAGTGGCCATCGAAGGTGAGCATTTGCCCTGTTGTGATGAGGATGATGAGCTTCCCTGAGACAGTTTATGACAGTTTGTGCAGAAATTCTTCAGTTGTGCAAACCGACAGTTTCATCAGCTGTACGGGTGGCTTGTCTCAGACGATCCCGCAGGTGAAAAAGCCAGATGTGGAGGTCCTGGGCTGGCGTGGTTACACGTGGCCTACGGTTGTGAGGCCGGTTAGACATACTGTCAAATTGACATTGGAGGAGGCTTATGAACATTAAATTCTCCGGCAGCAGCTCTGGTGGACATTCCCACAATTAGCATACCAATTGCACACTCCCTCAAATCTTGAGACATCTGTGGCATTGTGTTTTGTGACAAAACTGCACATTTTAGAGTGGCCTTTAATTGTCCCAAGCACAAGGTGCACTGTGTAATGACCATGCTGTTTAATCAGCTTCTTGATATGCCACACCAATCAATGGATTATCTTGACAAAGAAGAAATGCTCACTAACAGGGATGTAAACAAACATGTGCACCACATTTGAGAGAAATAAGCTTTTTATGCATATGGAAGATTTCTGGGATCTTTTATTTTAGCTCATGAAACATGGGACCAACACTTTACATGTTGCGTTTATATTTTTGTTTGGTATAAAATAAAATAATCAAATAAATCCCTACTAACTTCTAGTTAGTATGCTTAGTATGTTAACATGCTCCCCCCAAAATCCCTCCCAGGCCCCCCAATCCCATTAAACTTAATCTATATCATTCTGAAACAATCCACCTTTAGATTTATTCAGCATGTCAGCAACCTTTTCCACAGTAACATTTGTTACTTCCAATAACTATTTTGCCATTTCCACAATAACCTTCAACCTGGCATTTCTGCTTTCCACAACCAAAGCCGTGTTGATAACCTTACCAATGAAAGCTATGAAGTCAACTTTATTCATTATCAAAGTGTCCTTTGACAAAGCACATTCAAAAGTGCAAGATTTCTGAACAGGTCTTGAAACCATGCCAGGACCAGCAGAAGCATCAGCCCCGAAAGGAAGTCCATTTACTACAGGAGTCAGCACTGTAGTTCCACCAATCTGCATATGATACATCATGACTGATTCTATATCTCTGAGCCTCTCTAGCCTCTAATCAGATAGGGTGTAAATAAGGCCCATCAAACACCATCACAACTTTCCACCCCGAGACATTTTTACTCTTACTTCCTACCTTATGGTGTCTTTATGCTTTCCATACTAGGCGCTCCACTGCTTTCAGTATCATGATCTCTCTTCTTCCTATGTCTTTCCTCTACAGACCATTCAGATCCTTGACCCTCATCCTTCCACTCCATATCTTCAGAACTGTCACCCATAAAGATCGCATTCCAGCACAGCTGTTGCTTCCCCAACCTTTTCTCCATTTCCTCCACTTTGTCCGCACTACTCGCCATGGGGCGGCAAGGTAGCCTAGTGGTTAGAGAGTTGGGCTAGTAAATGAAAGTTTGCAAGTTCAAATCCCTGAGCTGACAAGGTATAAATCTGTAGGTCTGCCACTGAACAAGGTAGTTAACCCACTGTTCCTAGGCCATCATTGAAAATAAGAATTTGTTCTTAACTGACTTACCTAGTTAAATAAAACATTTGATCTCATTCCAGGGCCATGTTCATTACTAAAATGTTGTAGATAGAAATACCACAAATAGAGCTGATGTGATTACTTATTCTAGATGTCAGAGAGGCATGTTTGTTCTATCTGAATGTTCCAAAACGTTGTGTGGCCCTGGTGAAAACTATTGAAGCAGAAAGTGACAATGTCACAGCTTTGAAATGAAAGATATGATTTTCACAGACAGATTGCATATTATTTTGTGGACTTTAATCTTTCATCTTCCATTCATCTTAAACTGAAGTTCTTAGATTCTATTTCTGTGATCTTCTTTCAAGCAGTTGTCTACCGGGATATATAGTTTTGAAGGCAGAAGACGTTTATAGAAATATTAGTGTAAAGAAATGTATAATATTTGTCGAGAAGAAAAAAGATAACTTTAAACGTTTATTGAACTCTTACTAAAATAAAAAAATGCATTGGCACCGGCATCTGGATGTTGACTTGAACATTCGTGATGTTCCCGAAACAGTGAATGTGTTTGCTCTTTCCCACTCATAGCAAGGGGAACAGCCTTGACAGGAATACAATTACATATTTCATTTGTGATTTTTACTACCAAACATAACACACATGTTCATGAGTTATACAAAATCCTTGTTATTCCAAGCCAATAGAATGCAGTCACCACATAGTAGTGTATTACCCTGTGACAGTGTCTGCTCAGTCTGCAGGGTTGGCACCATGTTCTCCAGTAGCTCCACTCTGAAGGACTTTAATGCAATTATAAATAAATAAGCATGTGGTGGGGAAGAAGACGGGGCCCTTTGGGGACAAGCTGAGAGAAAATAGTGGAAGTTTAATTAAAGCTGCAAAACCATACTCCTACTCACACACACACACACACACACACACACACACACACACACACACACACACACACACACACACACACACACACACACACACACACACACACACAGTGAAACACAAAACAAACACATACTGGGGAAAAATCGTTGTGTGTGCGTGCATGTGTGTGCTCATGGATGGGCTTTCATTATGTGTAGCATCTGGAGAATATCCACTCATTTGGCCACACTTATCACTTCATTGGTTTTGATAATGTAATCATTATCATTAGAAAGAAAGGAATTAGATTACCTGAATGATTACCTGGAAAAAAAAGTGAAGGCAAGATTTCCAGGAGGCAGCTCAAGTGGTGGTACAGTGAGTGTGCTTCAGTTGTGCACTCCTATCCCCACACCATAAAAAGGCAGCACATTGTCTTTTTTTTGCTCATGTTTTTTGCTCATGTTTTTTGCTCATGTTTTCTTCTGGTGAATGATTGAACTACCAGTCTCCCTGTACCTGAGGGGTGTCAGGCGAGCAAATGTGCAGCCAGGAAAATGTTGATGAGGGAGTATTGAATTTGCACTTTAATTAGAGTGCTTATAGAGTGTGGATTACACGTAGCACTCCAGGTTCACCGCTCTCACTCAATTACTACACCAACCACACCATGGGAGAAGGGACAGAGGGAGGGGGAACGGGAGGGTTAGGGTTGGGAGACAGAAGGTACAGGAGGAAATGAGGAAGGTTGGATATGACAGGATGAGGGGCTGAGGTGCAGTTTAGGTCATTTAGTGGACTGTACTGAGGACATGTGAGGAGAGTGAGAATAAATAATAGATGGGGTAGGTAAAAGGACCCTAAGAAATGAAGAGAATTATGAAACATTGAGCAGACAGGAAGGTTGGATACAATCCCAGGGCACTTCTGTACGTTTTATTAAAAGCAAGTGGATACCAACCACTCAGTCCAACAGTGATGACTTTTTGTCTGTTGAAGTGTTTATCTCCCCATTTTCCATTTATGTGCTGTTTATTTACATAATTATCCTTGAAGTTGAAGAGTCTAGACCGAGGAGTCAGTAAAAAAGGAGAGTAAACAACAACATCAACCACAACAATGCGCTGGAGTCCCTGGGTAAATTCACAAATGGATTTATTGAGCCAATGAGTGAATATCTCCGGCCATTTAGAGTGGATTTGTCTGTTAGGCAGCGATAAACGACAGCTTGCCTTTCTTCGGATTAGCTCCTCAGTTCTGAAAACGAGATCGTTGAAGGACGTGCTTCTAGAGTAAACAAGGCAATGGCAAGAAGGAAAAATAAACGAATTTGATTGCTTGGCAGCACTTTAAAAGACAAAGCGAGATAATATGAATAATTAATTGTTACAGGTCATTATGGCGGGCTTTTACTGCTTAATTACTGTTTGTGTTGTTTACACAATCAAGACAGACTCAGATTAAAACATTTCAAAGGGATAACTTGAACAGAGGCAATACAGTGGCAAAAATCTGTTTAAAATTATTCAGTCAAACTTATATCACAATTTATCATAATTAATTATAAAATATATATATATATTTTTTTATATATCCCCACACAAAATGTGTGAACAGACACAGAGGAATGACTTGAAGCATATTAGCCTCCTGTACTAATTTAGAAAGTAATAGGCCTACAATGATATGTCCATTGTCCACATGCTTTGCATAATAATAATTAGAATGGGATATCTCTCTCTCTCTCCCTCTCTCTCTCTCTCTCTCTCGTCAACATAGAGGGCGTGTAGCCTTGTGTGTAGTCTTCCCACAGGCCCTGAAGGAATCTCTCCCACCGCACTCACATAATCTCTTCAGACCCGGCTGCTTTAGGCCAACATATCCACCGAGACTCACAAGCCCCTCGCTGTAAAGGGGCTTTTGTTTCTGTAAAGACAGAAACAAAATACTACAAGTCAGACTTTGTCATTTAGATGCCTACTCTCACATGGTATTCTACTTTATTTCACTGTGGTTTGTATGGAAATGAATGCTGGACTTTAGGCCTACACTCAATGGATAATGCAGGCTGTAAGACTAAATATTCAGTGTGTGTTTGCTTGATCAGGCTTGTATCCTTGACTTCCCTGCCAAGGAAATGAAAATATGCATAGAAAAAGCTCACAATGCCCAATCCACAGACTAAATGGGCTAAAACTCCCTTCAACGATATTAAAGGAGAGGGCTTTAATGGTGTGTTTAATGATTCCTTACTCTGGCAAATGGACTTTTTCAAAATCCCAACGCTGTTAGAAAGGGACTCTTTCTCCTCCAATTAGTGACAGTCCCACTATTCCAAACAGAGGTTGTTTTCTTTATTGTAAAGAAGAAATCAGTGCTGTTTGTGCTTGCTACCTCTCTTATGACGAGCTTGAAATGCATACTCAATCAGTCAGCACGGGTGGAAAAAATGAAATGATTAAGTTGAAAAGATAGTTTGAACATTTCCAGAAAGGCCTCTTGAGGGCTGAGAGCATAACAAGATAGTTTGTGTGCTCTGGGACATTAGCATACATTTGTGGGAACCAGATTCTCAGTTTGCCCAAGATGGAAGGGGATCTTTTCTATATACAACCAATATAATGCTTCCCAGATAGATGTCCTATTTGCTATTTCAGTTTTCTCCCCACATTGCTTGTCAAAGGAGCCAATTACTAATATCTTAATTAGCTACTAGGAGATGAAAAGTGAGGGAGAAATATTTGAAGTGGAAGCTGCTTGGACACAGTTAGGCTGTAGCCAGCACTATGCAATTGGAATGATAATTGCACCATGAAGCCAGGGAATAAAAACATTCTGCTATGATTGACTTCTCAGCGAGGTGAATCTCAGGGCTCTGTGCCATATACTGTACCTGCACTGCTGCACTTCCAACTAAGACATTCTGGCACACAAGTCATGTTCTTCACACTGTTTAGCCCATACTGTATGTCTGCTCACTGCAGTAGATACCAATCAGCTCAGTATGGGTTTGTACTTGTCTTTATCAATCTGTTTTCCTGACATTGAAAGGGCGTGACGACTCCAAGCCGCAGGTCAATGCACTTTTTCTTCTCTTCCATCCCCAAATTAGGCCATTAGTGCAGCAGTGCTTATAGAGAAACAAAAACTGCTGTGGTCTTTAAAGATGCCATCAACTTTTAATTAAGTCTCATTAAGGCACTATGAAGTGATACAGAGTAAAGCCCATCCTATCTCAGTTGTGTGTTCAGAGATTCTGAGACGCAGAGAATAGTGTGTTCTCATTTCAGTGTCGTAGAGAAGAGCTGAAACAGAAACATTTAACATCTCTGTCATCAGTGTCTTAGTAATACCTTATCATCTCCCAAAGCAATACTGACTTTTCTTATTACCGCTCCCTCTTCACTTCAGCCATCAGTCACATTGTTGATTTGTCCAGAGAGAGAGAGATCAGAAATGCATGACCTGGATTTGGATAGCTTCAGACGTTGACTCCTCAGAGGCACAAATGGCCTTTGAATCCTTTGAATCCCAGTCTGTAGAGGAGTTATCCAGGGTCAAGGTGTTATTGGAAAACCTTCATAGACCTCACACTGGGACAGGTCACACTGACCTCAAATCTTCATGCATAGTCTGAACTAGCAGGACCTGGGTTGACCCATCATCACACATGTTACTGACAAATAGAGGGTTGGTAGGTTGGCAGGTAGCCTAACGTGTTTGAGCGTTGGGCCAGTAACCAAGAGGTCGCTGGTTCGAATACCTGAGCCGACAAGTTGAAAAACCTGTTAATGTGCTCTTGAGCAAGGCATTTTACCCAATTTGCTCCAGGTGCACCCTACAACTATGGCTGACCCTGTAAAACAACACATTTCACTGCACTTATCTGGTGTATATGAAGATAAAACACTTTTTTGGGGGGTGACACTCCTAGGGCCATTCTCACATGGCATCACCAGATCAAACTGTGTCCTACCTCCTCAAATCAGCTGACAGACTGGGAATGGCTTAAGTCTTCTTTGTACAGCACATAATTCTTATAGATGACACATATTCCCAGGCAGTGGTATATTAAAAACATGAAAGTATCACATTATTATATAAACGCTCGGCCCAAGAACCAATAATGAACATAATTGCATCCGTTCAGGCATTCAGAAGGGGAGTTTCTTTTCATCCTGAAACAATCTCCAGCTCCAATAGTCAAAGACCTGCAGTCCCGTCTAGGACATTAGTTTCAACCAATCGTGGGAAGGCAGGAGAGAGAAGGTAATCGGGTTAGCCACTTAAAAGCAGCGCAACAGAAACGTTATTATTGGAAAAGTAATGGAGACAGACGTTTGTCTGTAAGCTTCGGCTGTTTGGTTAATTACAGATCTTTGAACAACATTGGCACTCATTTACATACAGTATGTAAATTCAGAGCAGACCAGCAGAGCTGTTTCTGTCACTGGAGGCATTTGTCTGGAGGAGAGAGAGAATGAGAGAAGGAAAGAGGGGAAGAGAGGAGAAGAAACATGACATAGGTTGAAATGTTGAGAAAAATGGAGAGATAGCAAGAAGAGATAGAGAGAAAGAGTCCTAACAGAGAGCCAGGCAGAGGAGACGAGATATTGAGATTCTCTGCAGTCTAACTGAAGTGTTGAGGAAGCAGTGGGAGGGGTAGGGCTTTGTCAACACAAGCCAGTTATACACACAGTCAGTGAATCAAGTGGGAATGACTTCACCTGAACACACACCAATTATCTGAGTTCTAAATATGACAAGACAAGACAACCACACTGGTAAACACAGTACAGGGAGGACAACCATATTTTCTATGCAGTTATGCTGAGACACTCAGTTTTGGCACATCATGTGAGTGTTTGTACTCAAACAACTACACATTCCATATGGTGACAGTTACAAGTTTCCTTTAGGTGTACTTTCCTAGTAAGTTCAAGGGGGTTCCCGCTGTCACTGTGATGCTCAGGTGTGCACAGATGTTGCTTTGCATGAATCTGTGATCTGCTAGTGTTTGTAGCATGTTACTAATTCATTTAGACAGCGGGGGACAAGGGGAGCAGGTCCCTGGGGCTTTCTCTGCTTTACACACTGTATGCTACAAGCTGTCTGGTAGAGGGTAGGGGACAGGGTGCTGGTTGTGGTGGGGTGGTTGGGGGCCTTGAAACTGAACAGCTAGCAAACAAGTCATGTGTCTGCTGCTCTAATGAGTCACATGTCACTGCTCCATTGACGTCAGTGAAAAGTGAGAGGCGTCCCACTTGGGGAGGCCTTTGCAGACAAATACTCTCTCTCTCTGCCTCTTTCCCTCTCTCACCTCTTTCACTTTTAAAATCTCCATCTCTCCTGACTCCATCTGACTCTCTGTCTTTCTCCATCAGACTGCCTCTCTCTGAGGAGCCATGAAAGTGCTACCTGTTTTGTCTGTGTTCTCTTCCTCTTTCCCTCTCTCCTCCCTCCACTGTACAAACACCGACTGAGTTTACACACTAATATCAATAAAATCCATGTCCCAAGTTGATGTCTTCCTCCTGACTGAAGCCTCCTCCCTCCTCCTGCTGATTTCCCCATCAGACTGCCCTAATTCACACAGTCTCCTGAGGAGCCATGAAAGTGCTACCTGTTTTGTCTGTGTTCTCTTCCCAGCTTTCCCCTCTCCTCCTCCCTCCACTGTACTGCTGAGGAGGACTGCCTGTGGATGCTGCTGGCGCTGGAGCTACAGTCCAGTAATTAATCTCTTCAGAGGCAACCTGAGGATTGATTATAAAAAACGATTGACATGTCCTGATGGTTTTCGTCTGCCCGTTGTGACCTGCACTGTGGATGGTGTGTGTGTGGAGGTGTTTGTGTGTGTGTGTGTGTTTGTGTGTGTGTGTGTGATTATTAACTTCTGTTTAATGACCTCGCTCAACTTTGCCTAATCCTGAGAGAGCTGTGCCACATTGGAGCCATATGTGTGCCTACCTTTTTTGAAAAAAAAAAACACCCATGAAAATCAACCATTTCATTTGAATTTGGCGGCACAGAGATGTAGACAAAAATGTTTGGAAGGAAGGGTTTCCGTAATCATCTGCTCTCAATCTCTTTTTGCCACTTCTCTGAGATTTGATATTGCGTGTGAGAAATTTCAGCACCATGGACAGCTCTGTCCCCAATTTCATAGACCCAATTACATAGAAAATGGAATTTAAACTCTGTGATGGAATAAATAATAAATAACCTGCTCTTTATGTCCCATTTTGTGTCTGTATGTTGATAGATGTCAGGGTTATTTTGATCAACTTGCAACAGAGGAATGTGGGTCTGTTGAACGCTCACAACCACACACTCCCAACACGCCGAGTCTTTCGCAAAATCAATAATCCAATATGTTCAGTCAGAGATAAAGGATGATCAGAAGATAGGTGCATCGGCCCCGAGAGAAGTTTCCATCACGCGGGGCTTGCACATTACAGGAGAGGAACAGAAGGTGAGCCTGCCAAATAGATTCTTGCGGGAGTGTCAATCACATGCACAGTAATGATAACACGGGAGACAAATGAAGGCAATAACTTGCAATGGGATTAGACTTCCTATGAAAGTGCAGATATGGGCGATTTGGGGCATTTGTCTCCACTATATTGTGCAAATATGGCAGCAATACAGTAGGCTCATATGGTTAACGAGCCTGGTGCTTTAAAATCAGGAATAGACCTACAATTATTAGCATGGTCCAGAGCAGAATTCCTGCATCAGCTGTTACTCAACTCAGGTAAAACACACAGGGAGATGTTCATTGAAAATGTCACTTATATAGACAGATTTCTAACAGAAAACACAAGAAAAGCATATGGCTATGCTACTATTTAGCACTCGCTCCCATTTGCTGCTTAGCCTATTACCCTTTTCACACCACTGAGCCAAACCAAGCTGAGCCAAGCTGTACTAGGCTAGCCTGGTTGGTTACACATCCACCATATTCTTTTCAGTTGGCTAAACATAAGACCAGACTTCTTTGATATGTGGCCCAATATCCTCACACAAAGAGATGATGAAATGGGGTTTTTGTTGGATGGTTGTTCTTCTGTGTGGGCAGGGGGGAAGCATGCAGATAAAAGCACCTGGGTGGCTGAAATAGCTTTATAAAACCACTGTTGGAATTCCGAATGTGATGCATCACAGCAGGCCCAGAGCGGAAAGTCAAAGGTGTAGGCGGTAATCGCCCCAGTAGCGAGCTTGACCATTTCTTCAGTGTGATTGTGAGCTGAGCCCAGCCCAACCATCTGCCATCTCACGGGATGTTAGAGCAAACAAGGTAGAAAATGAAAATGTTTCACCACACTCGCATATCAAACCACCCATGTGTCAATTGGACAGGGAGGATAGGCAAATATTTGTCACTGTAAGAGAGGTCAATGAGTTTAGAAAAGAGGTATAAGCACCTTTCAGCATAAGCATATGTTTTAAATGATTTTATGAGGATGACCATCACATCATAGGCATTTGTAAACAAATAATGTCATGTTGAGCCATTGAATAAATGCTCTGCTGCACATCCATCAATCTTCTTGCAATTGATAGCCTGCAGGTTTCACAAAGCGCTGAGTTTAGTGACCCAGCAGGGACACAATCAGTGCCAGGTCTGTCTGGGGGAATAGAGGCCCTAAGAAATCAGAATGCAAATTCGCACCATGTCACAATGTGTCGCTTAATGGACTACGTGACTGTGGATGCTATTGCTGAGGATATTTGCACAGACAAATGATTGTTTAGCTCTCTGGTTTTAGGAGAGCGTGCATTTCGTGGCCCCCGTGTGGCGTCTGACCCTAAACAGCAGTCTACGCACAGTGGTTTGGATGTAGGCCTAGGTTATAACTCTGTCTCTCATCAAAGTACTGCCAGCATGAATACTATATTGTGATAATCTCAACTCTGCCTCATGCACGTACGCATTTGTCAGGAAGGAAAAACTGATATGAAAGTCTAGTCAAATAGTTTAGTTTATTTATTTGTTTTACATTTTCATATCATTGCCTCGAGGCTCCAGCTATAATGACCAGCATAGCTCCTGATGAGTTTTCACTTTAGCTGTGCATAACGTTTTGATTTTAACTATGCTAGAAGTCTCCAGGTCTCATAACATTTTTGCTTTGACTATATGATTCAGTTTTCAATAAGTAACATCAACCTTGTGGACAAATTAAATCTGCTATATTATGGAATTACACATCCATAATATTGAATGTCCAATGTGTTATGGGGACCGGGGTAGCATACATACTAAAAACTACAGCAAGCCGATTTGTCTGTAGCTGTTGAGGCTGAGTTAAATGGCTACATACAGCCTAATCAGGTCTGGCTGATTGTCTGTTTTGAAAATTCCTCTCTAGCCTGTATCAATTTGCAACTAAATGGGAATGGTCCACCAGAGATGTATCAGAATTAGTCATGTTTTTTTTCTCTCTCTCAGTCAAACACATCTGCGGTCACAGGTTCATTTCTGCAGTAGGCTGTAAGACAGGGGAAGGACAGAATGTGAATAGTGAATCCCAATGTGAAAACCTTGTGGTACCATTTAGAAGCACTTGAGCTCAGAATACAAAAACCAGTCCCAGTGTAGCAGAACACGGCTCTTGTGTCCCAGCAGTGTTTGGGACCTTCACATAATTAAAATACAGTGGCTGGCATGTAGAAGAGGTGACACCGCCCCCTAGGGCCAGCATCATATATTGCACACACTCATATTCTCACTGTAGCAAGAGCACTTCCCCTCTGACCTGGTGCTTTCTACAGATACTTTTACTCCAAATTTAGAAATTGTAGGTTATCACAAATAGCCCCCAAAATAATAACATCCTGGGTGAAGACACTTTGAGCTTTAACAGAATGAGGCTAAGCGGGAAGGAGAACTAGAGGAGATGAGGATGAGGAGGAAGGAAAGTCAGATGCTGGGAGTGCTGGCAGCTGGTGGGGGTGGGCACGCCTGTCTGTGGCTCTCTCTGTCTCCCTCTGCTCTGCAGTGACTGTGGAGAAGGCGACAGATGGAGTCCGAAGGTTCTGCTCCAGTCCCAGCACTGCTCTACCATTCTGACTGCTCAGGATGAAGGCCAGCAGCCAGGGGAACATGGTGGCCCTGCCAAACCCCGGGGGTCAACCGCTTACAGAGAGGGGTCGCCCTGTCTAGTCCTCACCTCTGCTGCCAAACACACATATACTCTGCTGCCTCCATGTGGAGGAAATAACAACAACTCAATTATTTTGTCAAAGCAATCTGTGAATTCAAATCACATATTATTTGTCACATGTATCGTAGACAACAAGTGTACACTACCAGTGAAATGCTTACTGAAGGGCCTCCCGGGTGGTGCAGTGGTCTAGGGCACTGCATCGCAGTGCTAGCTGTGCCACCAGAGACTCTGGGTTCGTGCCCAGGCTCTGTCGCAGCCGGCCGTGACCGGGAGGTCTGTGGGGTGACGCACAATTGGCCTAGCGTCTTACGGATTAGGGAGGGTTTGGCCGGTAGGGATATCCTTGTCTAGCGACTCCTGTGGCGGGCCGGGCGCAGTGCACGCTAACCAGGTCGCCAGGTGCACAGTGTTTTCTCCGACACATTGGTGCGGCTGGCTTCTGGGTTGGATGCGCATTGTGTTAAGAAGCAGTGTGGTTGGGTTGTGTTTCGGAGGACGCATGGCTTTCGACCTTCGTCTCTCCCGAGCCCGTAGAGACAAGATAGTAACAATTGGATACCATGAAATTGGGGAGAAAGAAAAAAATTAATGCTTACTGACGGGCCCTTCCCAACAATGCAGAGGGAGAAATAATTGTGATGAAGATGAATAACCTGTTGCATGTACTCCTATTAGAGAGGAGTGTTCGATATCTGTAAGGAAGTCTGTGTGTAGCTGGTGTATAGGAGTCAGGCGCAGGACAGCAGATGTGAGTAAACAAATGTATTTTACTCAACATACTGTATAATAAATGCAATACAAAAACAGAGCCCACAATAACGGACCCTCCTACATAGAAACAATCACTCACAAACAAACATGGGGTAACAGAGGGTTAAATAATGAACAGGTAATTGGCGGATTGAATCCAGGTGTGTAAGACAAAGACAAAACAAATGGAAAATCAAAAGTGGATCGGATATGGCTAGAAGGCCGGTGACGAACAAGGAGAGGGATCGACTTCGGCGGAAGTCGTGACGATATCTTCGGAGGCCTATGCTTTTCACCCCAACTCACAGAAAGTGTATGAATGTACATTCATTTTCATCAGCGGTCATGTTGAGAGCTACAGTAACATACCCAGCAATCCACTGCAATAAGGCAATGGAACATTTCTGTCTGTGGTCCCCTATGACTTCTTTGTACGTGTGGCTTGTGTGCACTGTGTGACAACATGATGAGAAGCCAGTCCTGACTCAGGAGGAACAGCATAGTGGGGTTCACTGGATTGTGTCAAAGCCCCAAGGCTGTGAAGTTGATGAGCGTAACTGTGTGATCTCTGTGCCACTGCTCATGTGGCAAACCAATGGAGAAGATCTCTACAGCCATACAGAGTGGAGTGTTATAAGGGACATAAACAAGCAAATGTTGCTTGATCTACTGGTCTTCCTATTAGCCTCATGCTCATTTGTTTGTGTTCATGCCCTGGACACTAATTACTGGTACCAAGATAGCAATGTGGCATAAAAGATAACAATCCAAAAACTGGAAACTGTTTCCCTTGCAGAAGGAGAGACAAGTTACACATATTTCTAAATGTGTTTATTTTTACTCTAGGGCTTCCTTAGACCTACATCTGTCTCCCTCCCCGTCAGAGGACATTTTGGTTCAGTCCTGTTCCAGTTTCTCCTGGAGTCTGCCTCAGTTGTGTGGGTGTCCATGTTCATTAGCTAAAGATCTGAATTATGAGTAAGGCCCCTTTTCTTATTGTCTTACAGCAGCAAAACTCTTGTTTCTCCTCACAGCAGTCCTTACATCTCCCAGGGGTGCTTTTGGAGCACATTATTACATCTTCTTCTGTCCAGTTAAAAAGGCACAGTTGGCAAAAGCTCCCTCTCAGCATTAAAGAAAGAGTTCCAACTGAAATGTCTGTGATTTATATTAAGAGACAGGACTGAGGGAATCTCACTGGGTCTTCAAATTCTAGACTGTACCTCCTCAGGCTCTGGCTGTTATAGTGACAGACAGTGCTATGTAGATTGACCAGGGGGCCAATGGGAGGGCCACAGATCCCTGACAACACTCTGGGGCTTTGCATGTCATGATGGGAGGTCAGTGACACAGCCTGTTGGGATCTGAAGGGATGGCGAGATCATGTGGATCTGAAAGTAGAATTTGAAAGACTCACAGGATTTCTGGTCACTCTTAGATATTGTGGTAATAAAGTAGAACATGTGGAAATGGATCCTGTCGTCCATAGGTTGAATCACTACAGAAAATATAAAAATACATCAATGATTCTACAATGTGGCAATGAAAATACAGTCAGGCTGCCTACAAAGACATATGATCCGTCTCTCTCACCAGTTTACCATTATCAAGACAGGCAAAGCCCTTCCATTATCAGTGAACATTAAATTAATCCTACGAGACCATTTCAGCAAATAATTCAGCCATTATCATTCATGACTCAATCACAGAGGAAATTGCCAGGGGAAGACATGCCGTCAGCCTTCAGTGGAGGAGAAGAAAAGAGAAGCGTGATGTTGGGGAAAACAAAAGGAAGACAGACTGGTGTTATTGATAAAGATATGATGTTTGGCCAGAGACAGGGTGCTTTCTATTTGGGCTGGTGATGGTAGCAGAGGGGGGTAAGGTGTGTTGGGTGTTGGGTGGTGGTGTGGCGCTAATCAGCTGCTGGCAAGCGTGTGAGCGGGCGGTCTTCTTGCAGGCGGAACCCCAGGTCGAAAGCGGGTTTGAAGTTTAATGATGCCACCTGCCAGCCTTGCCAGTCTGCAAGCGCTAACGAGCTGGCAGAGCTGGTGGCTCGGGCCACAGCACCTGAAAATGCATCGTGTGTTTCAGGGGGGCGGGGTTCTACCAGGGCTGTTGAGGGGCCTGCTGGAGACCCAAGACGGCACGGAAGGCCCGCATCTCTTTGAAGAGCGCCCTCATTTCCATATTTCATTACGCACCGGTGACTGACAAGGCCCAGCCAGATGTTCTATTTTCAGCTATTTAAATTTTGACCTGCTTTCTTTCCACGGTTGAAGAAAAGATTAGATTAGATAATCAACACAGATGCCATGGATGATAAGAACTTGGTTATAGATGTTTGTTTATCTGTTGTGGTTTTTTGTTGTCTAAATTCTCCTATTGTATCTTACCCCTCTGAGTAAAGGTGTCGATAACACACAGACAGTAGCTGCCATTTAATTTCAGAATCAGGAAATGTTTCCAAAGTGACTAGGCACCCTAGACTCCAGCACAGTCCCTGATTCATTCCAATGGTATTTCCTTTGAATTGGCTGTGAAATTGCAGTGTCCTTACTCAATCTAACATTCAAAACTACACCGACAGCCCTGACCTTTCTGGGTGTCTGCAGCAAATGGCACTTTGTCAGAGGGAGTGAAGGAGCCCTAGGATCAATGTGATTGTCTTGGTATACAACAGCATTGACTTCACTCTGTACATATGCCTATGGGTTTGTCTGTGCATGATTGAGTTGTATTAGATAACAAAATGATGGCAGAGGAAGAATGATAGTGATCAGTGGGAGAAAGGGAGCAGAGAAAGAGCCAAACTTTATTTCGACAGGAAAAATATAGCTAAGATGACCTCTCCACAACCTCACCCCTTTTCTCTCTGAATGAATGAAACTAGGCCAAAGGAAGACAGGTATTTAGAAGAATCGTGTTGGGTGACTATGAGAGTGATCATGTACGGAGTGGTAAACTACAGCCGTTTCTGGTCTGGGTGTGTAGGGTGCCTGTGAAACCACAGTTCTGGAGACAGAGAGGGCTGTCAACACATGAGCATATCCATCACTCTAATTGAATCAGGTTTTAGCACAGTCAGCCTGTAACTCAATAATGAGCCTGGTTTCCCCTTTAGCAGCCCCTGCCACCTGTCATCACCACATCTGCGTGTCAGATGAGAGTGTGTCATTGGTATTATACACTGGGGTCGGTACAGCACAGCTGTAGGTGTGAGGGGTCACCTGCTGCCTGTCAAACCTCATTTGTAGTGCAATAAATCTTGATATACTGTACAGTTTATCATTAAAATCCACCTCATGATTCCGATTCTTCATTGTTTTCATCGAATAATAATACACAGCACAGAGCACTGAAGCCATCTAAATCTCTAAATATCTCTGCAAATATATCTAATATAAGATATTCATATCCCAGATTTAGCAGATGATCCTTCTACTGAGAATGCTATGATCCTGGGTAAACATTCATATAGCCAGAGAGAGAGAGCAGTGACTGTTCTGGTAAAGATAGAAACCCCGGCTCTTTGCCTTAATGGGTTATAAATTGTCAAAGAAAACATGATTAATATCAGAAGACTAAATGTCATGTTTACTTCAGATTTGAAATTGAGGTTGAACTCTGTGAACCACAGTGATGTTGAGGGAATGAGCAAAGGAGGGAGGGGGACATTGCAGAATTATTGCTGTTGTATATTGAATCTGAAAACTAATGAAAGTGGGCTGGTGGCATGTGAACTATGTGACCTCAGTGTTGCTGCGTTTACCAGTGAAACCACCGATTCGTAATACCTTCAGATTCACTACTCACCAAACATGGAGACAGATCTCTGTATTGTTTATGCTGTTTTGAAACCCTGCTGGCCTGTGTGTGCATGCAGGTATTATCATGTTACTCAGATTGCCTGGGTGTCTGGGATTGGCATCAAATGCTGAGTGCCATCCAGTGATACATTATACCAGGCTAAACTGCTATGTAACCTAAACATGCCTGTGTGACAGAACTAATGTCTATCGAGTACAGACATGCAGTACCAGTCAAAAGTTTGGACACACCGACTCATTCAAGGGTTTTTCTTTATTTTTTATTATTTTCTACATTGTAGAATAATAGTGAAGACATCAAACTATGAAATAACACATGAAATAATGTAGTGAATCTGAATTCCAAGAGTGTGCAAAGCTGTCATCAATGCAAAGGGTGGCTAATTTGAAGAATCTCAAATATAAAATATATTTTGATTTGTTTAACAACGTTTTTGGTTACTACATGATATCATGTGTTATTTCATAGTTTTGATGTCTTCACTATTATTTTACAATGTATAAATAGTACATATAAATTAAAACCCTGAAATTAGTAGGTGTGTCCAAACCTTTGACTGGTACTATAAATGAAAAATTATAAAACTTTGTCTGCATAGCATCAAGTACACATTAATGTAAAAATGTCATTAGTACCTGTGTGCTCACATACAAACTTGCACACACACAAACTGTGGTGGAAGCATCCCAAGTACCTACCCAGATTGTCAGAAAATATGAAGCAGGTATATGGGGCGGCAGGTAGCCAAGTGGTTAGAGCGTGTGGGCCAGTAACCAAAAGGTTGCTGGATCGACTCCCAGAGCTGACAAGGTAAAAATCTGTTGTTCTACCCTGAACAACGCAGTTAACCCACTGTTCCCACGGTAGGCTGTCATTGTAAGTAAGAATTTGTTCTTAACTGACTTGCCTTGTTAAATAAAAATAAAAAGTACATTCTGGATGGACAGTGTGTTGCTAGTCTTTGGTGTTGCTGGCAGATGTGACGAAGAGGTCATGTGAAAAAGGGTAACAATGCTGGCGAGTGGTTAATGTGAGCCCAGGACCCTTGAAGTCATGCAAACTTTTCTTTGTACAGTGCACACAGACAGTTTCTCACTGTTGACTGTTCTTCCAGTTCTAGGGAGCCGTCCCACGTAATAAAGAGGACCAATAATACACACTGCTCAAAAAAATAAAGGGAACACTTAAACAACACAATGTAACTCCAAGTCAATCACACTTCTGTGAAATCAAACTGTCCACTTAGGAAGCAACACTGACAATAAATTTCACATGCTGTTGTGCAAATGGAATAGACAACAGGTGGAATTATAGGCAATTAGCAAGACACCCCCAATAAAGGAGTGGTTCTGCAGGTGATAACCACAGACCACTTCTCAGTTCCTATGGTTCCTGGCTGATGTTTTGGTCACTTTTGAATGCTGCCGGTGCTTTCACTCTAGTAGTAGCATGAGACGGAGTCTACAACCCACACAAGTGGCTCAGGTAGTGCAGCTCGTCCAGGATGCCACATCAATGCGAGATGTGGCCAGAAGGTTTGCTGTGTCTGTCAGCGTAGTGTCCAGAGCATGGAGGCGCTACCAGGAGACAGGCCAGTACATCAGGAGACGTGGAGGAGGCCGTAGGAGGGCAACAACCCAGCAGCAGGACCGCTACCTCCACCTTTGTGCAAGGAGGAGCACTGCCAGAGCCCTGCAAAATGACCTCCAGCAGGCCACAAATGTGCAAGTGTCTGCTCAAACGGTCAGAAACAGACTCCATGAGGGTGGTATGAGGGCCCGACGTCCACAGGTGGGGGCTGTGCTTACAGCCCAACACCGTGCAGGACGTTTAGCATTTGCCAGAGAACACCAAGATTGGCAAAATCACCACTGGCGCCCTGTGCTCTTCACAGATGAAAGCAGGTTCACACTGAGCACATGTGACAGACGTGACAGTCTCGAGACGCTGTGGAGAACGTTCTGCTGTCTGCAACATCCTCCAGCATGACCAGTTTGGCGGTGGGTCAGTCATCGTGTGGCATTTCTTTGGGGGGCCGCACAGCCCTCCATGTGCTCGCCAGAGGTAGCCTGACTGCAATTAGTTACCGAGATGAGATCCTCAGACCCCTTGTGAGACCATATGCTGGTGCGGTTGGCTCTGGGTTCCTCCTAATGCAAGACAATGCTAGACCTCATGTGGCTGGAGTGTGTCAGCAGTTCCTGCAAGAGGAAGGCATTGAGGCTATGGACTGGCCCGCCCGTTCTCCAGACCTGAATCCAATTGAGCACATCTGGGACTTCATGTCTTGCTCCATCCACCAACACCACGTTGCACCACAGACTGTCCAGGAGTTGGCGGATGCTTTAGTCCAGGTCTGGGAGGAGATCCCTCAGGAGACCATCCGCCACCTCATCAGGAGCATGCCCAGGCGTTGTAGGGAGGTCATACAGACATGTGGAGGCCACACACACTACTGAGCCTCATTTTGACTTGTTTTAAGGACATTATATCAAAGTTGGATCAGCCTGTAGTGTGGTTTTCCACTTTATTTTTGAGTGTGACTCCAAATCCAGACCTCCATGGGTTGATAAATTTGATTTCCATTGATAATTTTTGTGTGATTTTGTTGTCAGCACATTCAACTATGTGAAGAAAAAAGTATTTAAGAAGATTTCATTCATTCAGATCTAGGATGTGTTATTTTAGTGTTACCTTTATTTTTTTGAGCAGTGTATATCCAGTTTTATATTGTGACAATATTTTGTATGACTAAGCAGAGGTCTCACGTTCAGAGAAATACTCATGTCCCCAATTAGTGGTCTCTGAAAGCACAGAAAGTAGCCTTCAGATTAGTTTTCTACAACCTGAATATTTCAGTGTAATGAAAGGGGTTCTTTGTAAAACAAATTAAAGTTGTGAAGGAAACAGTGTCATTTCTCAACTGAAACAATTATTGTATTGGAGACAAAGCCTGTTCCAGCCTTTAAGAGGGTTGGAGAAGTTCTTATATGTGGAGTTCTATGCCAATGTGAAGCCATCCTTGACATTTCCAGTGTTGTGTTGGCTGCACATCCTTTTCAGTTTTCCCAGCCTGAGAGACGCAGTGTGACCTGATGACATTGACAAACTCATCAGGCAGAGCCATGACATTCTAGGAGAAACACCTCCGCACCAGTCTCCCTGAGAAGCCGGTTTTATCTGCTCCATTTATTACTCTTGGGAACATTATCATTGCTTTATTGGTTGCTAATACAAGGCCAACCTTTATAGTTTGTCTGTTATCCTTTACTCCCACCTGCCTGGTTTTAGTCAGTGAGTGATTGCAGACCTTCAGACAACATGGCCTATAATGGTGCAGTGCAGCCTTGAACAGATGGTCAGACCATGTGAAGATCTATCAAAGGCACACAGCACAAGCATGTCAAGGGCTCATCTGATAACTTGTGGGTGAGCATATGCAGGACAAAGCATGTTGTCATACTGTAAATTACACACGGGAGCGTAGTTAAGTGTATTATGATGTACATGTACGCAGACAGAGCCGCCAGGTGGAAAAGGAGGGCAAGGACAAAAAGGTGGCATGAGGCAAAAACAAGAGCAAAATATTGACAGTCAAGCTAGTGTGGGCTAACAAAAATGACTGACTTCATGATTTCAAACCAGAACAAACTTATAACTTGGTACCAGAATATCATGTTTTAGGATTAAATCAGCCTGAACCCTTTCAAACACAGACTAAAAAGAAATACAGACATAATTCTCTGTACACAGGAGAAAAGACTCCTTCACTTTATTGCTGCACAACCATGAGGTATGAGGGAAAAAACATGGTTAAAAGGTCAAAGGGGACAGAACTTGTGCGGTTTAGCCTCTTTGCATCCACTGGTTTTAAGTTAGAGGTGTAAGGGAAGTCAGTGTCAGAATAAGTCATTTTTTTCCTCAATCCTTTGGTCCAGCAGAAGAGTTTAGAAGTCAGGACCCTCTTTCTTCAGCTTGCTGTAGTCCATGTTCACTGAGTAAAACTATGAATGAAATAAAGGAACAATAAAGTTTAAGGAAAGACCATCAGAAATCAAATATTGATGAATAACAGTTATTCTCAGCAAAAACCTGCCTTTACTTTCTGAATCATTCCCAGGTTTGTTATTCAGTCAGTGTCAAACTTGCTTTGTTGTTGTAACTGACAATTAGATTGGTTGATCAGATTACTTACTAAACTAACAGGATTATACTGTATAATTAATTCTACTATGGGATGAGTGGAATCAGACAACAGCTCAATGACATTTTTGGCTCAAGCCACTACATTAACATGTTCCCTCAAGACTACCATGTGCAGCAGAGACCAAGTTTAATGCACTGACCATCGTGATACATTAATATCCAGACATAACAGATCATCCTGCAAGTGAGTGACCTACCTTGTGCTGCTGTGTGGGTTCCGTCTTGTTCCATGGCTCGGGGTTGCCATTGCGATTCCAACTACAACAACATATTGAAATGAAAAGTTTAACTAATAACAATATACCCGTCCTGCACATTGAAATTGCCACCAGCGTCTGACTTAAGACTAAAACACTCAAGGTCAATCCAGTTACTATGTGGTTCTCATTTCAGATGTTCTCCATTTGGAATGGAGCCTTATTAGCAGTGTGTTCTACAAGGGCCCTTACCTGACATGGGGTCCCATTGCCAGGCGCAAGAGATACGCTCCAGACATAACCGTCCCACCACCGATGAAGATGAAAAGGGGGACCAGCTGGAGGGAATAGAAAATAGTTTAGGGGGAATAATAGAGGACAGGGTAAGGTGGCAATCAAGGGAAAAATGGCTGACCCCATTCAGTCAACTGGTCGATAGATGTTTTTTTTAATTTTAAATGGCACAGTAGACACCTGTCTGATTCGTGCCCGTCTCAGTGGATTAATCCATTACGGAGGCCGCTGGGGATGGCACAGTTCATCACACTAAGATGAGCATTGACAACGCAAGACACAGGTGCCGTGAGGGTATTTGAGAAAAATTTGAAAACAAACTAAATTCCATTGGTTTTCCATAAATGGCTACTGCTTTGGACATGAAGCTGTTTGTGAGAGTATTCCTTTGGCCTATAGTATGTGTGAAGAAAATGTGTCTTAGGTATAATTAAAAAATGTTGAGTGAAGAAGGTAAGTGTGGCTTAGATGTTCAAGGTTTGTGTCTCTCCAGAATCTGCTCTCTACCGCCAATTCAGGTGCATTCATTGTTTCATAACTTCATTGTGTGAATTGGTTTGCCCTTTGATTCACACGATTACTTTCAAACCAAAATTTATTGTAAGCCAATTTTTTTATGAACATAAGATGGACAAACCGGGTGGGGGTGTCCCTGAACAAGGGGGGTCAAAATCTAAAGTAACAGTCAGCATCTAGTGTGGCTACCAGCTGCAGTCCTCATGGACTGCACCAGATATGCCAGTTCTTGCTGTGAGATGTTATCCCACTCTTCCACCAAGACACCTGCAAGTTCCTGGCATTTCTGGGTGAAATGGCCCTAGCCCTCACCCTCCGATCCAACAGGTCCCAGTCATGATCAATGGGATTGAGATCTGGGCTCTTCGCTGGCCGTGGCAGAACACTGACATTCATGTCTTGCAGGAAATCACACACAGAATGAGCAGTATGGCTGGTGGCATTGTCATGCTGGAGGGTCATGTTAGGATGAGCCTGCAGGAAAGGTACCACATGAGGGAGGATGTCTTCCCTGTAAAGCACAGCGTTGAGATAGACGGAGCTTGTCATTGCAGGCAGATGATGCTGGGGCACACTGCCCCAGACCATGACGAACCCTCCACCTCCAAATCGATCCTGCTCCAGAGTACAGGCCTCGGTGTAACCCTCATTCCTTCCACGATAATCACAAATCCGACCATCACCCCTGGTGAGACAAAACCATGACTCGTCAGTGAAGAGCACTGAGACTTTTTTCAGTCCTGTCTGGTCCAGTGACGGTGGGTTTGTGCCCATAGGCAACGTTGTTGCCGGTGATGGCAGGTCCTCACCAGACAACAGGCCTACAAGCCCTCAGTCCTGCCTCCTTCAGCCTACTGCAGACAGTCTGAGCACTGATGGAGGGATTGTGCATTCTTGGTATAACTCGGGCAGTTGTTGTTGCCATCCTGTACCTGTCCCGCAGGTGTGAGGTTCGGATGTAACGATCCTGTGCAGGTGATACACGAGGTTTGCCACCACGAGGACGATCAGCTGTCCGTCCTGTCTCCCTATAGCGCTGTCTTAGGCGTCTCACAGTACGGTCATTGCAATTTATTCCCCTGGCCACATCTGCAGTCCTTCATGCCTCCTTGCAGCATGCCTAAGGCACGTTCACGCAGATGAGCAGGGACCCTGGGCATCTTTCTTTTGGTGTTTTTCAGAGTCAGTAGAAAGCCCTCTTTAGTGTCCTAAGTTTTCATTACTGTGACCTTAATTGCCTACTGTCTGTAAGCTGTTAGTGTCTTAACGATCATTCCACAGGTGCATGTTCATTAATTGTTTATGGTTCATTGAACAAGCATGGGGAACGATGTTTAAACCCTTTACAATGAAGATCTGTGAAGTTGGGTATTTTTACAAATTATCTTTGAAAGACAGGGTCCTGAAAAGGGGACTTATGACCAGTGGTACATTTGACATCAATTCCAATCTACGTTTGTTTGGTAACGGTAATTTAAGTTAATAAAATATATTATTATTAGTCGTTTACCATTCTCATTGTCGGAGCGGACAAGTTTACAGAGCTCACAATGTATTCTACACTTATTTCATTCCATTTACAAGTTTGGTCAATTTATTCATTGTATTATGTTTGGGGCGCTCCTGTCAATGTTGAGTAAGGACGCACACCTGATTACACAGAAGTAAATCTAGGCTACCTGGCCTACACGCAAATGTATGAATGTGCCCATTTGGGGATGTCCGATAGTATTTCTGATGGTCTTAACTCACCACCATTAATGAGCTGTGGAGCTTCTCAAAGTCTTTATTTTCTCTTCCTCAAACAGCAAGTCAACAGTCTGTTTACTTTACATCCATTGAGAATGACAATAGTTAGTTGCTCACTGTATTCGAAAAATCTTTCCAGCTTGCTCACTGTCGATAACCACCAAGCCTCGGCGTGAAAATAAAAAAAGTAATGCTCTGATCCAGTGGCTCATTAAACTCTGGAGGACCTAGAAGAGTTGATATAGTTGCCAGTTCAAACTGTGGGCCAGACCCAGTTAATACAATGTTTCAAGTTCGTTGCAGACAGAGTAGAGAGATTAAAGCTATTGAAGAACAGGAAATGAACAAACCTTCATGCATAGTCAATGTGATTTACATGATATTTAGTTTAATCAGGATATTATTTACTTGCAATGTTATGTTGGCTTTATGTTGATTATTTTTTACCTAGTTGGCAATACTAAACAAATACGTTATTGTAATGGAAATTAAAATGTTCCAGGAAAATGTGCATGAAAACCATAACTGGTTAGATAAATTGTAAATTGGCACTCCACATGAAAAAAATAATAATACTCCCGACCTCTGGTGGAGCCGATTACCTGCAACGTCAGGAGCATAATGGCAGGACCGAGGGTAATCTAAAAATATTTAGTTAACTCGATTGCTTTCCTCCCCCCCCAAAAAAATACTTTCGCTAAAGTCCCAAGACTACAGTTACCCAATGTACACCAAATAAAATGTCATTTAAAAAAATAAGTGGTTTCATAGAGCTAGTAACGTTATGTCCTCGGTTAACCGCCTCGTCCTTGACCGAGTTGAGGCCTTTTTTGGTCGCAATTCCAACAACTAACCATCTAACTTAGCTAAACACGCTCGCTCCCTCCCTCCCACTTAAAAAGTGTAAATAATAGTAACTATACATTCAATTATTTTTGAGACCTTGCCCTTTCAAGTACATACCCCATACTGGCGCCAACTGGCTACAGTAGCTAACTAGTTAGCAAACAAGGCCGTTTCGGTCTGTGGTAAATGCCATCACTTGTCAATCAACGATCAATGCAGCAAACACCATATCGTTATATTCAATCTGGTCTTTTTCCAAAAACGAAACAATACATGGCAAAAAGGCGACATTTGGGGGTAACAAGTAATGTGTTAAAAGTCGCGATGTGGTTAGCTTCGAAGTTAACGTTAGAACGACGCAAATCCCCCCCCCCCCAAAAAATCTATACGATTTAGCAAACTTCCCGATTTCACATGTACTTACTGCTGGGTGGCTTTTAAGTTGCCGGCTAACTGTGCTCAGCATTGTGAGGGTTTACTTCTCCCAATTTGTACAGAAATAACCGGATTAATGTAGGCCTTGCCAGGAAGTAGCTGAGCGTATTTTCAGATGCGTTTCAGAGACATCAATGATTTTTATAACTAACCCAAGATAGACCACAGTCTGTCGTTTCCAATGGGAGCAGATGAACGAATCATAGTGGGTCGAACAAGCAAGGAGGTGGGAGCAAATCACGAGCCAGTGAGATCCATTCGCCCTTGCACTCCTTCTAAACAATGCATGTTCTTTTTCTTTGGCAAAGAGTAAAGTCTACAGATTCTAGTTTTGGAAACAGAAACCTGTATGGAGATAAAATGTTTCAGCGATGAGAAAATTTGCAGAATCTCGGCCAAAGTCCATCTCGTTCAATCTTCTCCCACTGCCGGCCACTTAGCTTCCTCGTCACCATATCTGGTAGTGAGTGGAAACACCAACCGGATGCTTCACATTTATACATCCGTGAAATATCTGTCTCATTGTTCTGTCTGTGGAGATTCCTCACGCCCTTGAGTCCTCAACTCGTTCTTCTTCTTTGGTGTGGTTTAACGGCGGTTGGCATCCATCCAATATATGTTGCACTACTGCCACTAACTATACTCGGGTCTAAATCCCTTATGCTTTACGGAACAAAATTAAATACAATAATATGAAGAAAAAACTGTCATCTAATGATTATAAACCCACCACCCAATTCCAATATTTAAAACCCTATCTGGACACCACCACTCAACACACCTTGTAACTCTTCTGAAGTCAAAATCTTGTACACCCAAATATTTCTCTGCAGCTGCCACCAGAACCTCTATTTTCTGGGACTTACATTCCATCCCTGTGGTTGATAACCATTGCTATAAATGTTAAGAAGCCATTCTTACTGAAGCATATGTCACTCATAGGCCTATCCTTCTGTGCTGGCACAGATCTACGACTCACACAGATCCTCTCAGGATCCCTCCCCCTTGAACCATCTTCCCCTACTTTCTTCACTGCTTCAGTATACGACACCCTCTGCACTTCTCTAATCCTGGTAACCTCAACCTTCCTCTCTCGCAAAGACACTTCTGATCCATGGGCATCCCTACAATTAACATATAGCGCTTCTTTCCCAATACTACACATTCCTTTGTCTCATGCCCTTCTTCATACTTCTCACACCTAGGAACCTACCTCCTACACACTGCTGCCACATGCCCATAAGCTTGACACTTGTATCAACCCAATGGATTCAGCACAAAAGCTTGTACGGGATTACTGAAATATCCTAACATCACTTTGTCAGGCAAAATTGTAATTATTCGCCTACCTCCTCATACCTTTTGCACATGGATTCAGTTATTGACTTGTTAATTGTTTACTCCAAAAGTCTGTTCACACTGCTATGTTTTATCTTGGGATTAAATGAAATATTCTAACATCACTTTGTCAAAAAATACAAAGACTTTCAAAAAAACATCAAAACTCAAAAGAACAGATAATGACTCCTCTGTTTCACCACTCACGCCACCCTGTCTGCGTCGCACCAAACGACAAGCATCACAAACACCGGGTATCTTCCCCTTCATCTGGTCCACATTCACATTTACCGCTACCCCAGTAATCACTCCTTTCAATGGCACCCTGTTCTTGAGAAAAAACATGTCATCACTCTTGTCCCCATTCGTGTGCCTCCCGCGTGGCTCCTGCTCCCTCTGACTGACAGAAATACAAATAATTATCACAAGCCCACTTTGGGTTATCTACACCGACTACACAGCACCCAACTCCGTTATCACCCACCCTGAAACCACATATGGATCAGCCAAAAAGCAGGGGACTACTTTTCCAAAAATGTCACTCCTACTGTAACAGACCCATATTTATCCTGACCATCGGTACAAGGCTCAGGCTCCAAGAACCTCACCAAACCTGGTACCAAAAACTGGGCCACCTCTGGTAATTCACCCTCATTCACTTCCATTTCGCCTCCAGAACTGGATCCAGTGTACGGCTCACTCTGTTTGCACTTGCTACCAGCCTTCTTCCACCTCCCATCTCCCTTTTTTTTCACCATCTTCAACAGATTCAATCTCACCCTCTGCCACACTCACTCTCTTCAACCACCACCCCTCTCTTTCCCTCCATTCTTCCACCGTATTCCAAAAATACATCCCCATGTGATAATATTGCACTTCTCCCAACATACATCTAGTTTTTATCCTCTCATGGGACTCACTTTCCTTCTCCCTTGATCAAAGTCTCCATTCCTCTCCTTCTTCAAAAAAATAAATTTTACACTGCAGTTTAATTTTCAACCAGTAGGCAGAGATGGTTTAGTTCATCCCACCACATAATATGTTTGTCATCTGACAGTAAATAAAGTACCTCAACCTACTAAACCTTTTACCAGTCCAATTATATCTGATTATATTCAATCACTGATTAGCCTACTTCAAGGAAGGGAATAAGGAAGGATGCTTTTTCAAAGTATTTGAACAAGGCCTCAGTAGGTTTGAAGATGACTCCCACCAGTCATACAACAGAAGCATTAATGGGAGAATATTTGTAGAGGGATGGAAGATTACTTTCACTTGACTCTGTCTCACACACCTACAGAACTTTCAGTAATGATACTCCAGCGTCTTCAGGGGTAGACCAGGCTGCACTCAAACTATCCCTTCATCTGTTCATCCAATACCTGAGCCACTATGCCTAGCTGTCGGAAGCTCTTAACTAGGTGGGATGCAACACTATCCCCTAGGAAGAGCACAACGACATCATCCCACTTCTGATAACACAGCAATTTTTTGGGGTAGCCCGACCGGGACTCAAACCTGCATCCAAACCACTGCACCATCAGGTCCTCTGGTGTTGAACGAAGGAGGCTTTAAAACAGTATAGTACTGTTCAACTACTGCTATTTGACAGCATTCTTGTATATTATAAGGGTGATGCTACATCAGAGAACAGCATCCTCACACTACATGTGTTGTAATTCATTGTCACTATCAGCAGGACCTCGGGATAGCTTGCCCAAACAGTGAGCTGGACAATTTAGTTTTCTGTGTGCTCTGCCAGTGTCCTGCAGCTCACCCTGTTAATCAGATTGCCTCGCCAACATCTACCAATGTTAGTTTCCTCTGAATTGTATTTTCACTGAAAATTGGTCATTAACATATGAGAAACTCATAAGAGTTTCTGCACAGCCTGTCTATGATGCTGTGTGGGAAAGTTCCAACCAGTGAAGTAGACATAATTTGATAGACTACAATGAACAAACCTTCCAAAAGTCTTTCAGTATTAAGTCAAACAAATGCACTCCCATGACATGCTTACATGATACATTTATCATTTTGAGAAAGAACAAGGTCATTGTCAGCCTGATGTTCCAATCCTAGAACAATGGAAAACATGTTTAATTGTCATATCAAAACACAGATTCAAGCCAAATCATGTCTCCTCTGTTTAATTTCATCTGGTTTTATTTCTCTGGAAAATAATTGTACGTTGGTAGATTTTCATCCAGTTTGGCCAAAACATTCAATAAAGCAATTTATTAAACATAACTATGCTGATACCATATTATGGTTTTCCTTTTACTATGTATTCATGGCATATCCTACTTTTATTTTTAAAAGCAACAAGATTTAGCTGTCAGATTGGTCATGAGTATCAAACAAATTGGTTCATTTACAGTATTTTATGTTTATTATTTCCATAATACAGAGAGGCTAGTTGTCTGCCAAGATAATAATGGAAATGAAGACTAACATCCTGAGTCAACTACATGGAAGTGTTAAAACTCCTCATCTACAGCATGTCAACATTCAGAATCTTGTGCAGGTCTCAACAACTTGAGATCTGACAATAGAGTTTTACTTGGAAAACTCCTCTAACTGACAAGACAATCAACTCGTTTATTAGGCTGTTTTTCTGTAACCAATATCTTTACTACGGTTACAAATCCCAGTGAAAACCAGGCATTCCTTGGTGAAGAGTTCATGAGGTAAATCTTGGAGCTGAGATTCATAGGCCTGTGTGGTTCAGATGTAGTCCAAAGGGAGAAGCAGCCTCAACAACCACAAGGGATTTGACGTGCATGTGGTCATCTTTCCTCGGCCCACCCATCTCATTCTGCCCCATTTACTCTTCATGTGGATGTGGTCTTGCGGTCTAATTTGATGATGCTTGTCTGTCTTAGTAGGTTCCGGAGAATGGGAACGTTTGAAAACATAGGGACTTCTTTCATGATTATGTAAAAACAAAAAATTATAATATGGTAACTAACAATGACTAAGTGTATGTAGGTGTACTGCCTAGGCAGGATGTGGTAAGAAAATCAGAGAGAGATGGATTTCTGTCCACTGGACTTTCAGTTTGTCAGTTTTGCAATGACATATTCCAGGTTCCTTAGTGTGTGGTCTTCTTTGGTGTCTTGCCAAATTTGGCATCAAACCCGAGACCTTAAATGAAAAAGCACATGATACAATTAAGACAGTAGAGGTGTCTAGTCATCTCATCAACCAAAAAGAGACTTCACTACTAGTTGAGGCCTATGAGCTCTAATGGAACATCTCCATAAGCAGCTGAAGAGCAGTCTCAGCATTTCAACTATGAGGTGAAGCATAAAGTTACTACAGACACATGAGCACATGGTGGAGGGAGATGGCGAGAGAGAGAGAGAGCTTGAAACAGAGAGATAGTCACAACATCAGAGGTGTATTAAGAGTTAACAAGTTAATGTTGTTACTCACCAAGGAACACCAGGATAGTGCCGACCCACTGCATGGTGTTGAGGACGTTGCCGAACAGAAGGACAGAGCCCAGGATGGTAAAGAACTTCCGTGTGGTAGTGACGATGGAGCAGGTGAGAGGGCCGAAGTACACCACAGTCATGAAGATGAAGGTCTAAGAGAGGAAGAGGAGTGAATGACTGTTACTATAAAAGACCCACTGCAATGAGAATGAGAGCAAAATAGAGAAAGACCACTGTAAACCAGATACTGGCACTTATCCATAAGAATCACACGCATGTGAACCAATTAAAATGTAGAATGTGATTTGCAGACATGGAAATGTTTTCCTTTTAACACACACACAGTCACACCCATGTGAGACCCACCTGGCCTAAAGCACTAGTTATTCCAAACAAAAGGATGTTCCAGAAGATGCTGGGGTGACGGTCTGTGAAGCTCAGGAAGTCCCATACCTCACCTGTCCACAACACCCCTGAAAGAAAAACACATGGGATCATTTACTGAAAGTGACACAATTCAGCATAAATTTTTTTTTTCCTGCATGTAACAATTGCTTTTTTTTTATTTTTAAATGTAACCTTTATTTAACTAGGCTGTTTGATTCTTATTTTTTAATCTCAAGTTATAAGATTGGTTAGCCTTTTCTTCTGCTACAAATGGGGGAGAAGCCAATGAATTATTTTAATTATTTTGGAATCAAACCCATGCTGAGATTTGGTTCCATGACTTTATGGTGAAAATGCCTGTTCAAAATCAAAATCAGTGGATTAAGGGCTCTCCCTACTGGTAAAGGGCAGTAACAGCAGTTTGATTGGGTTGAATAGAACTGGGGAAGTGGGGACTGCTTTGGCCAAAACCAAAAAAGGGTTTTGATAAAAGTAAGGCTGTAGAAAAGCATGAGATTGGGACACTTAAACTGAGAAGGAAGATCTGAGATGAAGATATTTTATTGAATAAATAATGGTGTATTTAGTAGAGACGGGGAGCTGGCAGAGATAGAGATACAGAAGAAACAAAAGCAGAAAGATCAAACAAAGTGTATATTTTCACACTAGTGAGGGATAACAGGTGTCTCACCTAGTCCCAGCACCAGGGTGGACCACATGTTAATGTTGAGCATCATGTGGTTGGCACTGGTCTGGAAGAGATTCCTCATGTGGTCCTGGGCCACACCAGTCAAACCGTCCATGGTCAGAGATAGCAGCTAGGATACAGGGAGAGAGAGAAGGTCACATTTACAAACCCACAGAGGCACAGGCAGCAAATACACATATAGGCAGAGAGAAACACAGATGAGGTTACAGAGATAATACCACAGGCAGATGAGGACAGTTACACTCACCAACAGGATCTCCCCGAAGCCAAAAGCAGATTCTGTGGAAGTGACACTCTTGTTGGGTTTATAGAGGAACAGGGCCACCCGCTGACAATCAACAGCACACACAGGTACTTGGCCAGTGGGTATTTCTTCCTCAGTACAAATACACCCAGAATCATCACTGTGGAACCAAAGGCAAAGGGATGTGAGGGGCAGTTATCAGCAGCAGCCATCACTGGTCTATTAGGTTGATGTGCACATAGAAAGACAAGTCAGCCAGGGGGTAAAAACCATGGCTGTGTAGATTAATGGGCTGCATGTGCTCAAGGGATAAGACTGGTCAGTGTATTACTATAGAACACACTAACCTAGACAGTGTTTACATATTGCAACATACTGGGTGGGACAGAAGACTAGGCTCATGTACTTATTGTTAGCATGACACTTGCAGTCATAGAGTAGTCTACATGGGGAGACAGAGACTCACAGCAGGGGCATGCAAATAGAATGTATGTTCATTAAACAGGGACACTGAGTTTGGAAGGGCTGATGGGATGTGTATTTTAAAAAAGTGCAATATGCAGAAATCACACAGATATTTCCTGGTTGCTAAACTTCTAATAGTTTGTCAAATGTCAGTGTATGTGACAAAACAAGCCATGTATAGTGTAAATAATCATTGTACCATACAAAAACCCAAAGTAAAAGATGCAAAAACAAAACTTAAGAAAGGGAAGGATAGAAATAGTGCACATAGAACAGATACACCGCTTCTTAGACTGGCTTGCAAATGAGAATGACAAATCTATAACTCATATTTCAATGTGAATTTGGTTCGGTCACCCAAAACGTTACATATTGCAGCTTTAAAAATGGCACTGGAAATGCAGATAAGGGAGTCTGGCTGACACTGAAACATGACACACTGCTGCAGTAAGAGGCCATGCAATAAAATAAGGCAAACTAACCCCTCAAACCTGCACTGGTCACCAAGCAAAGGCTGCATATGACTTGTTTAATTACATATTCAGGTGTTGAGAGTGGGGTCAGGATGAGCAATAATAAAAATTATTATACCTACCTGGGATGGGCTTACAAGACTTCCCCAACACCTGTGACAACAATAGAGAGGTTGTTTAGATATTAAAATAATAAAATATCACAACAAATTATGATGATGACAGCGAGGGATAAGACTGACCTGTGTGGGGTAGTTGACATACTGTAGGGCAGAGTTGCTGGATACCATGGCTCCAAGATAAGACAGGGAACACACTCCATAGAGCCAGCTCTTGGTGTGGTCTGGTCTGGAACCCTCAAAAACTGAATCACTAATGGGGAGCAGGCAGAGAAGAGACATCTATAATACATGGAGATTCAATACCAACAGACCATTCAAACACCCACAGGGGGCAAGATATGTTGGAGATAACTGTGTTGGGCAGAAGGGAAAGGCCACGATTGATGACTATGTGTGGTTTACTCACAGATCTTGGCAAACCCAGCATTGATGATGCATTGGATGAATACCAGCGTTGTGGCATAAACAAACTTCTCCTTCTTCTCCCCCTCACCATACTGTCCTCGGGTACTGGGTAAATCAGACAAACAGCATTATGACAGTTTATCAGTGCAACCACTCATGTTAATCCAGAGTTAATCCACTTCTTATTACAAATAAAACAGGTGTGACACAGAACAACACACAGGCCTTGATATTCAGCAAGGGAATTATTTGTTAATTAAACTGTGGAGTATCTGTAGGCTATAAAAAGAGAATGAGAGGGCAGTGTGGGGTACTAGTAGTCTGCTCTGGTTGACTAAAGATACAAATCATCACTGGAAACAAGATGAGATTCCTCACCCTTGAGTGACATACCATTCAAGACATATCTACATAGGGATATCGTTTTTTGAACAGTTTCAGCTCTGTAGAGTTGGCTCGCCTACATTCAATAATGACATGAACTTGTTGCACTACAGCATCACCAACTAACATATGAAGCAATGTGCATCAAGAGCCTATGTTTAGAAATCAATGATGTCGCTCAGATGTCAGACCAGGAAACTACTTACATTGTTTCTTGTAATATGCCATAGTAAAAATAACAAACGAAGACTCCGAGGAAACAGACAATGAATCGTATACGCTCGTTCTGCAGTAGCGAAGGCTTCCCCGCTCCCTTTCCTGCAGCCATGCTGTCCTCTAGCTGTCCAGGTATGGAAACCGATACAGATCCGATCCCCGTACCCCTCAAAGCAACGTCCCGCTCCACAATCCCAGATATCACAAGCCCGGAAATGGTGACGCTGTAACGTTACCCTAACTGGGCAGACAGTTGCTAATGTGACGACAGATCAGTCCGTGGTTCCTCTTCAAAGATTTAGCTAAATGTCCCTGTTAGCTAGCTGACGTTAGTTAGCCAACGTTGTTGGTTTGGTTGTTAGCAATTAGCAAAATCCATCATTGTTGTCAATCCAGCTGTCGCAGTATAGTGTTGAATCCGGAATATATGTCCTTATTTGCAGGTCTCGTACTAGCAAACGTTACTCCTGTCCCAAACCAGGTTATGCCAAAGGCATCCCATTCAGACAATTTTCCCGGTGGAAACCGGAGTGTAGTTGTTTTCATTGAGATACGTCAGAGAACAAGCTGGCTCAAAGACCTCAGTGGTTCATTTAGGAGCCCTCAACGGATATGCCTTGAGTTTGTAGCTACTATACCATTCATATAAAACAGTGCTGGCAGAACGCAGATGCTACAATTTTATAACTATGCATAAACCATGTGATTTGTTTTCTCATTTGAATCAACTTATATGCAGTATACAAGGTAGCTCGTAAATGTTCTTATTTTTGTTGATGTATCAAAATATTCAGCTGTAATATATATGATCTATACTCTTTGATTTATTGTTCATTTAAATGGCAGTCTACACAGACGACTATTGAAAACATTTGCGGGGCTTTCTCGAACTTGTCGCGTGTCTTTTTTCGTACAGGGATGTGGATGGATTCTATTGGTCCAAATAAGGCAATAAACCACAATATTCTGCCATTGAAACAGACGGACTAGAGAATGGGCGGGGCTTCTACTCCAGAGACACGGCTACACGTGTCGAAGACAATTTAACAACATTGAAATGCACCACATTTTAGCATTGTTCAATAATCATGACTGAACCCATTCACTATTGGTTTAATGTCCATTTAATGTTAGTGTCTACTGTCAAACTAAAAACATGTTTAAACAACTTCAATGCTTAAAACATTACATTTAAACAGGAAAGTAATGGAATAACACCTACATATTGGTGATACAATGCATTTTACACACAAAACAATAAGGTAAAACTTATCTGAAGCTGGGGGAAAAGACAACTATGTCCAAATGATTCAGACTACCTTTACATCAGAAGAGAGCAGAGGTTCATGCTCATGCATGACACAACATGCATTTCAAACTGATATAGGAACAGCCACTATTGCCATAAACATTGCTCCTCATCAACCTGAGCAAGGGATAGGTCAAGTCACAAAGTGAGTACTCACTAGGTATACTCACAAACCAACTGTAAAAACATTCTACTAGGCCTTAAATATGGGAAATGTCTATCATAATGAACAATTACTTGACAAACTGATTCAAAAACAATACATTCACCCCCATCAATGGGACAAGAGAATACAAAGACAATATCCAAAATCATGATAAACATTGGGACTCAGAAATGGACATACCCCATTCCATCTTTTGTCTTGCCCATTCACCCTCTGAATGGACACACACAACCATGTCCAAGACTTAAAAATCCTTCTTTAACCTGTCTCCTCCCTTTCATCTACACATTTGAAGTGGATCATGGCTTTCACCTGGATAGTCTGTCATGTTTTGTATACCTCCAAACATTTACCTATGTATATGAATACATAAGAAAAAAATTAGACATTTTTTAATAAATTGAATGCCTGATTTCCCACCAAAATGTCTGAACAATATCTGATTTGATTTTTAAAAATCTAAATTTTCAGAGTATCTTCATTCATTGCTCCAGCTGTTATATATTTTTTTAACCTTTTAACACTTTTGCAGACCCTTGCTAACTTATGGGAATGTTAAATAGACATATGGAAGTCTAATGAACACTTAGGTATTGTGAACAAAAGTTCCATGAACTATATTTTGGGGAAGTGATCCGGAAGCCAAATGTTTTGTTCAGTTATGATCTCCTGCATTGTGTTGATGAAGCACATTTGACGTTTCATCCATACTCTGTGTATTTTCTTACAGGTTTGTGTGATGGCAACAATGGACAGAATCCTAAATGTTTTGTTCAGTTATGATCTCCTGCATGGTGTTGATGAAGCACATTTGACGTTGCATCCATACTGTATGTGTATTTTCTTACAGGTTTGTGTGATGGCAACCATGGACAGAATCCTAAATGTTTTGTTCAGTTATGATCTCCTGCATGGTGTTGATGAAGCACATTTGACGTTGCATCCATACTGTATGTGTATTTTCTTACAGGTTTGTGTGATGGCAACAATGGACAGAATCCTAAATGTTTTGTTCAGTTATGATCTCCTGCATGGTGTTGATGAAGCACATTTGACGTTGCATCCATACTCTGTGTATTTTCTTACAGGTTTGTGTGATGGCAACAATGGACAGAATCCTAAATGTTTGTAGCAAAGATTGTTAAACTATATGAATGTAATTCTTTTTTAATGCAAAATGAGTGTCATAGGCCTACTAAGCAAAATTTCCATGATGAGTTGAGTACTTAGAAATGGTAGATGTAGCTAGCTAGTATACTGAGAGAGTCAGTACAATTCAGAATGCACTATTGACAACTGACTGAGGCACAATTAACTTGTTCTTCAACTTTCAGTTCAAATGTTCATGAGAATACATAGGTATTGTAAAGGGAGATTAATAATCAGGGTATGAATAACATATTTACTCTCTGGAGTGCCCACATACATATGGGGTATGGTAGTAACGTTAGGTGCAAGACAGCACTGGTTTGGGTCAAGAACTGCAACACTGCTGGGGTTTTTCACGCCCAAAAGTTTCCTTTGTGTATCAAGAAGGGTCCACCACCCAAAGGACATCCAGCAAACTTGACACCTGTGGGAAGCATTCGCGCCGACATTGAACACCTTGTAGAGTCCATGCCCCAACGGTGGGATGATGTACATTTTCTTTTGTGTAGGTCACGCATTTTATATATATTTTTGCGATAAAAAAATATATAATTATATGTGCCTCAGTTGCATACATACACTGGGTGTATTTGCATACATCAATACATTTATATAAAGGGTAGAAACAGGGCCGCAATCAAAAACGCATTTAAAATCAAAACACATGGCTCGAGATCCCACCGATCAATGCATTTAAAATCAAAACGCATGGCTCGAGATCCCACCGATCAATGCATTTAAAATCAAAACGCATGGCTCGAGATCCCACCGATCAATGCATTTAAAATCAAAACGCATGGCTCGAGATCCCACCGATCAATGCATTTAAAATCAAAACGCATGGCTCGAGATCCCACCGATCAATGCATTCTTTACACTGTTGAGATCACACCGATCAATGCATTCTTTACACTGTTGAGATCACACCGATCAATGCATTCTTTACACTGTTGAGATCATACAGAATATTGATAAAGTTCTCGGTCACTTTCGCGGAGCAAAGACATTTTAGGGACTGGGGAGAAAACACAATAACTCAAAAAAAAATATTAAGGGAAAGATTTTCTGCCCAAATGCCATCAGTTTGACCGGCTGTATGGGGTAAAAGCTGTGAAAACGACCCAACGTGTTTCTGATAAGATTTCAGTTCGGTTTTGATGCATTTTTTTATGTGGTTGAAATACTATCAGCTTTTATGATGAAGACAGCACCTCTACAGATGGTATCTGAGCATAGCATTCTCTCAAGAATAAATCATATTTCTCCACTCCTGTTCCAAATTTAACCCGACATTTTACTGTGCCCAGGGCCCAGATTTCACAGTTCCCTTGACATGCCATAGGCCTATTTGAAGTTCCATCTTGCTAACATCCTCTGTTTACCACTTCACCAAATCTTTTCCAAACATGACTTTTCTGGCCCTCCCTTCTCTTTGTTTTCAACTCTCCTGTCGTAGCTTTTGTCTTATTGAATTAAAACAATGTCCTTTTTGACTCTGTGGATTGATAACTTTTTCTGCCTGTTCCCAAAAGTATTATTTGGCGATTGGCTGTGGGGCTATTTGGCGTGCCTACAGTTAAGCCCTGCAGATTAGGTTTATGCACTAATAAGATAGCCGAAAATAATGAAAGATGAACCTTAATGCAGCCTTTATAAATTGCACAATAATTACACATTTATGGATTTTTTAAAAAGGTATTATTTCTCTTTATTCAACCAGCCTGCCACCCACCACACAATATTTCATGACTAAACCCATCTACCCCACAGATATAACCGCGGGGACTGCAGGTTATGAGTCAAGCATCACTAATTAGTACATCTCTGACTCCACGCTCTAGCTATAACAAATCTAAGGGTATCAGAGCAAGGCCAAGTTGTGTAGAATGAAAATATGTCACAAAACATTTGTACAATTTATTTACCCCCCCTAACCAAGAGGGCAAGTGACTATCAATGTACCCAGAGCAGCAAGTCCCTCTGAGAATCAGGATAGAACACCAATGATAGATTTGATCCTGATCCCACAGAGAACCCCCTGTAGAGGTCTCTCTTTTTGTTGATCTTAGTTGAATAGATCTGGAGGCTTGTCATAACAGTCCCTGACAAGGTGGTGGCAGCCATCTTGATTTAATCTCCTATTAGGATAAATCCATCCTCATTAGTCTGAAAACAACCCCATCTCCACAGTCACATGGTGGTTGTGTCCTGGAGGGGTCCACTCATGTAGCCCCCAACCGAATGCCCAACTGTCTGGTAGGGGGCAGAGCCTTGACCTGAGCAGCCTGTGACAGGCGAGACTGACAGGCCGCGGAACAGGAGGTCCATGGAGGGCAGCAAGGGCTTGAGCAGACTGACAGGGCAGAAGGCAGAGCCTCCATGGGGAGTGAAATTCACCTTGTTGGGGTCAGGGCAGGATACCTGGAGGAGAGGCTCTCTCTGACAGGGAGACCTGGGGTTGAGGGACAGAAAGAGATGATTAGCCCAAATCATTTCTAATTACACAAAGTCTCTGTGTGTTTCAATACTCACATAGCCTCTTCACACACTACGCGTACTCGCTCACAGCCTTCAGGGGGCTCCCTCTGGAAGGAGTAGGTCTTGTTGGGACGAGGGAAGGAGGGGCTGCAACAGGGAGGGGTCCAGAACAACTGGAGAGGGGCACACGGTCTCACAGTCCACAGGGTCTGCACAGAGAGGGGAAAAATGATTTCAAAAAGGTCCACTACGGTATTTAAGTCATTCATGTCTAACAAACCATCCATTTACTCACCTGGCTCTCCCATTGGGCAGGGAGACTGAGATGGGGAGAGTAGAGCTGGGTTCAGGGAACAGGGAGACTCAGATGGAGAGAGCAATGCAGGGTCGAACGAGGCAGGGGAGGGTTCACTCTGGGTACCACTGCTGCACCTCTGGGCAGGAACTGGGGCTCTGTGGCCATCTGGGACATCCAGGATCTAACAGGGGAACAGGGAGAGGGTACGGTGAGGCTATGGGACACTGGCCATTGGAGAGAAATAAGAGCTAATTGGCTGTCACTAGAGGGATCCAGTGGATCCATAGAGGGTTGAGATCATGGATCTAAGCCAGCTGGTACCCAAGAAGATAGGCTGTATTTAAACATGCTCACCTTGTGCTGGTCCTCAGGTGTCTCTGACACAAAGACCCCCTCCAGCTCCAGGTTCAGACCTTCCACACTGCGCCGCAGCCGAGGGGCCAACCTGCTCAGGGACACCGTCTGGTGGGGGGTCACATGAAAATGGAGCACAGGAGTGTGTATGGTCTGATTTGATCTGTTCCACACAAAGGGGCTTGAGTGTATGTACCAAAGGCCATGTAGCTACGCGTATGAGTACGAGTGTATTCCTGTCAATGTGCATTCCTGTCATAGCGTGGCGATGGTGCAACCAGGCAGCTTGATGACACCAGCTCCTAAGAAAAGCAGTGCTGTTTTTCTGGCCCTGTTGCTAACGTCTCTCTACTCTGCCTGAGAAACTCAGGAGGCCAACCATGTTCTGTGTCAGTGAATACTCCCAACACCTCCTGGGTCCCACTGTCTGCATACATGATCTTACGTTACAGTCATCCAGGGGACATTCAAAATCAAAAATAACATTTTAAATTCAAGTAAACAAGTTGCAGTATAAATAAGGATGGGCTCAGAGTACAGATCAAATCCACAGTATTATGGGGAGGGCTGTATAGGATGTACCTGTGTAGCGCCTGGCACATGGCCTCCAGGTAGGGGGTGGTGGGGACGCTCATATCCCCCAGAGGGAGGGGCGTGTCGGGAGCGCTTCTGCAGCTGGTGCTTGAGCTTAACCACCTGAGGCCAAGTCATAGAGGGAAAAGGACTTAGAAGAGACGCTCGTCTTTCAGAGGAAAGAATGAGGGGAGGAATAATTCAACAGGGAGAGAGGGGTGTGACTGGCCGAGTCTCTGCAGACAACAGGAGAGTAAAAATAGTCCCATCTCTGAGTTTTACTGGTGTATTGTGAGAATGATGTTTGATTGACAAGCTCCTGGTTAAAGGACCTTTTTTAGTAAACATTTACATTCAAAAGTACTCACATCCCTCAAGTGTTCAGCGCTGCCCCATGATGCTGAGCGTTTGTGTCCGCCAACACTTCTTCTTCCCCGAGTCTCCTCTGCCCAGGAGCTGGGAGTCTATGGAAGGAGCAGGGTTGTTATAGTAACCAGCCACATGTTCCTTATACAACTCTGCACACAAAACACACTTTCTGAAAAACTAAACTGACTTGAAAATAGTTTTTTGCTGTGGAAACTTTGCAGATTGGATTGGAGTCAGACAGGATTATGTTCTTGTCGATCATGTAACGACACAACTGGTAACTTTATCTACGAGTTCTAAGATTGACCTTTCAGTAGAACATTACAGAGCAGTGAACCCGTTTTGCTCTTCTCTCGCTGTACAATTGACACCTATGGAAGTGAAACATCACCGAGCTACATGATTTGACTAGAGTACAGAAGTGGTGCCCTACAGCTGTCAGGCACACCTGCCAGCTACACAGCTGTGCAGAGGCAGACAGGCAGGCGAGGAGTAAACCACTGTTGCTGACAACACCCCCTACAAATGAGTAAAACAAAAACCACAGCAATGCAAATACACAAGTGACACACGTCAGCTACAGCAGCACAGACACAGTTTAACATTAGTACACAAAACATGTAGACTGACAGCTGCATTCACACAGAATAGGAGACCGCCACAGAGTTTGGGTAATCAACATGGTGACATCCTGTGCTGTCCCTCCTTCATTCATCACAACTGAGCTCCATGTCTTCACATGCAAGAGGAGGAGGAAGAAGAGAGAGGACAGTGGAGAGTTCCTACCGACATAGGCCCCACTCCTCTAATGCCCACAAGCCCTGGGGTGAGCGTTGCTGGCAGACGGGAGGATGTGGGTGTGTGGCGGTCTATCTGCTGAGCTGCCCTCCCTCGTCTCCACACTGCTGCTTCACACACAGCCTGGACAGGATCCTCTTGCCGATGGCCAATTTCTCCTCAACATCAATTTATTTTTTCCTGTTCTGCCTCCCCCTAATTTAGCTATTTTCTCTGGGCCTCCTCTCCTCCAAATGCAGGTTCCTCTCCAGGTCACGTTTCCCCAAAATGCAGTCTTCTCTCTGGGCCTAGTCTCCTTGAGCTCTCAGTCATCTCACAGAGTTCCACACTGATGTCATGACGCACAGTAGTGTAACAGAGTCGGTCCCAGCCTATAAATGACAAAAAACCTTGATGCCATCTTCCACCCAATCTGGTGGAGCCATGGTCAGACATTGTGGCTAAATGTGTCATGGAGGGACTGTCAGTTACCCAACCCTGCCAGTGTAGTGTTACTGCTCCCTACACACCCCCTCCTCCCTTCCGACACCAAACATGACTGGAGAGATCACGGGTCACAGGGCTATAAAAAGATCTGGTCAAAAGGTGATGGAATGTTCTGGGTGTCTTACGCTTTGAATGCCAGTTCAGCCTCGTGTTTTATTTGGTGTAGATTTACTTTTAAATATTACAAAGGGGTTTTGAACCTGTTACTACAAATTGTTTAGATTGGGTATCTCTTTAGTTTATGTGTTTGTGGCAGAGGGGAACTCCCCAAATCCACAAGAAGCTGGTTGTATGGGAAAATGTGACAGTTTCATTACTGAAGAAAGGAGATAATGGCAGACAATAGGAGACAGTTATATCATCTTAAATAAAGCAGTGAGGGGAGGGGGCTGTATAATGAGGTCGAGAGGGGTCTGTTCTGTACAATAGAGGGCAGGGGGTTTGTTCAGTATAAACTGTGTCAAGATTGAGGGCACAGTGGCGGAGTGTGGTTAGGTTAGCCAGGCTTTGTGCACCAGATGGGGGTGGATACAGTAGAGGGGGGCAGGGGTAGGTTGAGGTTGAACAGACAGTAGAGGGGGGGGGAGGGGTAGGTTGAGGTTGAACAGACAGTAGAGGATGAAGAGAACAAAACAACTATATCCAGTTGGCTGCCTTCAACTGCTCCTCAGCTTCAGAATGGAACTGCTAGACACCTGCAGCACCAGCCTCAGATAGCCTCACTTGGTCTTTATATTACAGAATAGGACAACAGTGTTTATAACACACCTTTTCATAGATTAGAAGTCTGGCCATTATAAGCAACAATGGGGATAAATTGAATGGGGAGCTACAAATGGACAGTAGAGGGGGGCAGGGGTAGGTTTTTGAACAGTTGAACAACATTTTTACTTCCTTTTCTCCCGAGACATCCAGGGGGGCAGGGTTAGTAGTTACTATCTTGTCTCATCGAGACAGTAGGGGGGCAGGGGGTTGAGGAACTGAGGTTGAACGGGCTCGGGAGAGACGAAGGTTGAAAGCCATGCGTCGGTTAAACACAACCCAACCGCACTGCTTCTTAACACAGCGCGCATCCAACCCGGAAGCCAGACAGCAGAGGGGGGCAGGGTAGGTCGGAGGTTGAACACCGTGAACCTGGCAACCTGGGTTGAAGAGACAGAGGGGGGCACTGCGGTTGAGCCCGAACAGACAGTAGAGTCGGGGGCAGGGGTAGTGATGAGACAGAGGATATCCCTGAGGTTGAAGAGACAGTAAACCCTCCCTAAACTGAAGAGACAGTAGGCCAGGGGTAGGTTGAGGTTGAACAGACAGCCCCACGGGTACCTTGAGGTCCCGGAGGGGGGGCAGGGGTAGGTTGAGGTTGAACAGACAGAGCCTGAAGAGAACAAGAACCTATTTCAGAGTCCTCTGGATGGAACTGCTAGACACCTGCAGCACCAGCCTCAGATAGCCTCACTTGGTCTTTATATTACAGAATAGGACAACAGTGTTTATAACACACATTTTCATAGATTAAAAGTCTGGCCATTGTAAGCAACAACAGTGACAAATTGAATGGGGAGTTACAATATCAATACAGGCTTGACAAGAGTATATTCCTCTCGGTTTCAGATCTATAGGAGTTAATGGATGTTAATGTAAACTCACATTTGGGCTGTGACTGAGTCTGGTGTGTTTACCTGTGTGGCCTTGTCATTGACACAGGTGACTCCTTGGCTCTCTGCCTCCTTGGGCCACCGGCCCTGCAGATATGGTCCAACAATTGTATCCAGGGACAGGGTGCGACGAATGGTCGGCTTTGGGGGGCGAGACTTGCTCCTGTCGCCTGAAGGAAACAGCCAAAAGACATCACATTTACTGATATGAAACGTGTCTGCTTTATACTGTGAGTGTGTGATTAGGTCAATATTTGTAACAGAAGACAGATGCTAATCTTGTATGGAGGGCTGTTTTGTGTGATGGTGCCCCAGTTTGACAGCATATTGGTCTGACAAACTCAATGCTCAGCCTACCGGTGCAACGTAGTTGGAACAAATAGTCACATCATAAAAGGAGGCTCAAAACTACTTTAGCACCAGCAGGAGTTCATAAAATGGCCTCCCCTGGACCCCACCTCCCCTCGTAGGGCTTGGTGAGCTCGTAGTACAAGTAGGTGTGTATTGGCAGCTCTTTGTAAGTCATCTCTGGCAGGTGTGAGCCAAGCCACTGAGCCTACAGCAAAGCCCTCCAAAGACATGTTGCACAAGACTGGCAACGATTCTACTCCTGAAACCTTTTCCCCAACTCACACTACTTCCCAGGGCAAACAGGATGTATAAATAAACACCACAGAACAAGCACTAGAGTTACTGGTGCATCATTACAGTGTACTGTTGAAACACACTGTGGAATTACAGGCCACAAAACAAAGGTCCCTTAAAACCTCTATTGATATTGGCACATGAGAGGGTACAGAGGTAAGAGTGTAATATTTAATTACACTACCTAAAACACCTTCAGAAAGTTCAGGATCAATTAGAGCTGGGGCAATACAAATAAAAATATTAACCCTGACCATTTATCAAGGCCATTTTACTGATTAAAATAATCACGATATGTATCGCATACTAAAGCTATGTGATGTTTGATAGTCGTCACCAAACCTGATGCGTTAAATAGAAAATGTGCTTCCTCTGGCTCTACCAAACTCTGGCTCTACCAAACTCTGGCTCTACCAAACTCTGGCTCTACCAAACTCTGGCTCTACCAAACTCTGGCTCTACCAAACTCTGGCTCTACCAAACTCTGGCTCTACCAAACTCTGGCTCTACCAAACAGCTCAAAGATACAGTGTGGGTAGGGTGGTCTACACGATGAGATTAAATGGATAAGAGCGAGAATATTTGTCAAACGGCAGTCAAGCATCAGTCATGTCACCAGAACAATACCCTCTATCTATTGGAATGGAGCATCAAGATCACCATGCACTTTCATCACCCTGTGAAGTTCAGAACTTATTTCATCTGTCGCTACTAAACTGCATGGTTTCCCCCAGTAATAATGGGAGGACCACACACACCATATCATCTCGACTCCAAGTTCACTTCAATATGATGGTTATTCAGTGGAGGCTGGTGGGAGGAGCTATAGGAGGATGGGCTCATTGTAAAGGCTGTAACAGAATTAATGGAACGGAGTCATACATGTGGTTTCCTTATATTTGATGTGTTTGATACTGTTCCATTTATACCATTCCAGTCTTTACAATGAGCCCAGCCTCCTACAGCACCTCCCACCAGCCTCCACTGCAGTTATATCATCCACTAGTAATTCTCACATAATACATTTTACTGACACAAAAAGATCCCACCATTTCAAACTAAACAAAAAACCTGTCGGCATTTATAAAATTGTACCGAAACTACTTGTAGTGACTTATTTTTTATATGGTCCCACTTTAGTCGCATTAATACTCTGGATGGAAACGTAATTAATCAAATCGTATTAGTCACATGAGCCGAATACAACAGGTGTAGAACTCACAGTGAAATGCTTACTTACAAGTCCTTAAATCAACAATGCAGTTTAAAAAATATGAATAATAAATAAAAGTAACAACTAATTAAAGAGCAGCAGTAAAATAACAATAGCGAGACTATATACAGGGGGCTACAGGTACAGAGTGAATTTGCGGGTGTGCCGGTTAGTCAAGGTCATATGTACATGTAGGTAGAGTTATTAAAGTGACTTTGCATAGATGATAACAACAGAGAGTAGCAACGGTGTAAGGGGGGGAAAGGGGGTGCAAATAGTCTGGGTAGCCATTTGATTAGATGTTCAGCAATCTCATGGTTTGGGGGTAAAAGCTGTTTAGAAGCCTCATGGACCAAGACTTGCCGCTCCGGTATCGCTTGCTGTGCGGTAGCAGAGAGAACAGTCTATAACTAGGCTGGCTGGAGTCTTCCTCTGACACCGCCTGGTATAGAGGTCCTGGATGGCAGGAAGCTTGGCCCCGGTGATGTACTGGGCCGTTCGCACTACTACTAGTGCCTTGTGGTCGGAGGCCGAGCAGTTGCAATACCAGGCAGTGATGCAACCAGGATGCTCTCGATGGTGCAGCTGTAGAACCTTTTGAGGATCTGAGGACCCATGTCTCCTGAGGTGTTGGCAGGAAGCTTGGCCCCGGTGATGTACTGGGCCGTTCGCACTACTACTAGTGCCTTGCGGTTGGAGGCCGAGCAGTTGCAATACCAGGCAGTGATGCAACCAGGATGCTCTCGATGGTGCAGCTGTAGAACCTTTTGAGGATCTGAGGACCCATGTCTCCTGAGGTGGAATAGGTTTTGTTGTGCCCTCTTTACGATGGTCTTGGTGCGCTTGGACCATGTTAGTTTGTTAGTGATGTGGACAGCAAGGAACTTGAAGCGCTCAACCTGCTCCACTGCAGCCCCGTTGATGAGAATGGGGGCGTGCTCAGTCCTCTTTTTCCTGTAGTGCACAATCATCTCCTTTGTCTTGATCACGTTGAGAGGGTTGTTGTCCTGGCACCACACGGCCAGGTCTCTGACCACCTTCCTATAGGCTGTCTCCTCGTTGTCAGTGATCAGACCTACCATTGTTGTGTCATCGGCAAATTTAATGGTGGTGTTGGAGTCGTGCCTGGTCATGCAGTCATGAGCAAACAGGGAGTACAGGAGTGGACTGAGCACGCACCCCTGAGTGGCCCCTGTGCTGAGGATCAGCGTGGCGGATGTGTTGTTACCTACCCTTACCACCTAGTGGTGGCCCGTCAGGAAGTTCAGGATCCAGTTGCAAAGGGAGGTGTTTAGTCCCAGGGTCCTTAGCTTATTGATGAGCTTTGAGGGCACTACGGCATTGAACGCTGAGCTGTGGTCAATGAATAGCATTCTCACATAGGTGTTCCTTTTACTGAGAACTCTTTATGTTGCCATTCCAATCATTTGTGATGTAATAAAAAAACATGGATGTAACTGACAAAACTATTATATGATGTTCCAGTTATTTGGTGTAATAGTGATTTGGAAAAAAACATGACATTATTTCAAATTAAGTAGCACATTTCTGCTTTTACAACACTTCCTTTTTATAGGGTCCTACAGAGACCCACATCAAAACACATGCTTGAGCAGGGTGGGGGATGGTTGATGCATGGTGGAAATTAGGCTATATTCACTGTAAGTCGATGGTCTGTTTTGAAAAATTGAGGCCAAAGGCACTGTAAAATAGACCCATGTAGCTAAGCAGTAAGATACTATAACAGTTAATCATAATATATAGCCCACATACCCGTTAGACTAGTGCTAGACAGCAATAACAATGCAAACTCTAGCGACATTCCCACCATAGTGTAATATTTGGCACCAAAATGATTTTTTTTATTTACCAGTATTGGAATCTTTGCAGCGCGGTTGTGCTTTGTTGTGAAGTTGGAATGGGACAGTGGCTCGAAGTGGTTGTAGACAAGGGGTGCCCCCCCGAGCCGCTTCACTTCTGCACGACATCCCCCCCAAGTGCAAAATGAAGCAGCCGAAAACACTTCGACTTCAACAGGCAATCGTATCAAAGCTCACAATCAGTAGTTTTAGCTACCTCTTCAGTTTAAATTAGCCAGTATTTCAATATTTATGATAAGTATCCAACATGGTTAGCTTCTTGCTAGCAGCCAGGCTTCTTTTGTGATGACCATGATTTCCTCCAACTTTTCTCTCGAACTAAAATAAATACATCTCAAAAATATTAGCCCTGCATTTAGTTCACAATAAAACTATTAAATGCCCAAATTGATCATCCACCCTTGGCTATTATAACTTTAACTTTATGTAAACTATCAGGCTCCACAGTTGACAAAATATTGCCAAATCTTGTCTGAAACTGACAACAGCTCAACTAGCTAAATTCTCATGTCCAATTTACTTACAAGTGGGCGAGGCGAATGACACATCCTTGATCTGGTTGGGTACTGAAAAATACGACTTAACTTTTATTGGTCATAAACTCCATCTATCTATCAAGGGTCTGCCCTCGAAAGTCATAATGTTCCCTCCCAGTTTATTAAATCTCAAACCAGCAGTGTACACCAGGGCTTCTCAATTCTATGCCTTTGCCCCCACAATACATTCACACATTCCTCTTTAATGTTCGAACATTATGGATTAAACTCCTTATCAACACTGATTAAAAAAAATATAAAAGCAACATGCAACAATTTCAAAGATTTTAGTTTGTTACGTTCATATAAGGAATCAGCCAATTGAAATTAATTAATTAGGCCCTAATCTATTGATTTCTCATGACTGGGAATACAGATATGCATTTGTTGTTCACAGATACCTTAAAAAAGGGCGGGGTGTGGATCAGAAAACCTGTCAATATCTGGTGTGACCATTTCCCTCACACAGAGTGACACATCTCCTTCACATATAATTGATCAGGCCTGTTAACCTACTCCTCTTCAATGGCTGTGCAAAGTTTCTGGATATTGGCTGGAACTGGAACACACGGCTGTATTTGTCGATCCAGAGCATACCAAACATGCTCAATGGGTGACATGTCTGGTGAGTATGCAGGCCATGGAAGAACTGAGACCGTTTCAGCTTAAAGGAATTGTGTGCAGATCCTTGCGACATAGGGCCATGCATTATCATGATGAAATATGAGGTGGTGGTGGTGGCAGCAGATGACCGGCACAACAATAGGCCTCAGGATCTCGTCACAGTATCTCTGTGCATTCAAATTGTCATTGATAAAATGCAAATGTGTTCGTTGTCCTTAGCTTATGCCTTCCCATACCATAAACCCCACCGCCACCATGGGGTACTCTGTTCACAACATAGACATCAGCAAACCGTTCACCCACACAACGCCATACACGCATTCTGCACGGTACAGCTGAAACCGGGATTCATCCATGAAGACCACACATCTCCAGTGTGCCAGTGGCCATGAAATGAGCATTTATCCACTGAAGTTGGTTAAAAACCGAACTGCAGTCAGGTCAAGACCCTGGTGTGGACGATGAGCACGCAGATGAACTTCCCGAGATGGTTTCTGACAGTTTGAGCAAAAATTCTTCGGTTGGGCAAATCCAGTTTCATCAACTGTCCAGTTGGTTGGTCTAAAATGAGCCCACAGGTGAAGAAGTCAAATGTGGAGGTCCTGGGTTGGTGTGGTTACCGGTGGTCTGCGGTTGTGAAGCCAGTTGGACATACTGCTAAATTCTCTAAGACCACGTCGAGGTGGATAATAGTAAAGAAATTAACATTAAATTATCTGGCACAGCTCTAGTGGACATTCCTGCAGTATGCATGGCAACTGCACACTCCCTCAAAACTGGAGGCATCTGTGGCATTGCATTGTGTGACAAAACTGCACATTTTAGAATGCCATTTTATTGTCCCCAGCACAAGGTGCACCTGTATAATGATCATGTTGTTTTAATAAGCTTCTTGACAATCATCCACCTGACAGGTGTGGCAAATCTTAGAAAATGAGAAATTCACTAACATGGGACATAAACACATTTGTGCACAACATTTGAGAGAAGCTTTTTTTGTGCATATGGAAAATGGCTGGGATCTTTTATTTCAGCTAATGAAACATGGGACCAACACTTTACACATTGCGTTTATATTTTTGTTTAGTATATCATTTATCAAGACATTGTCAATATTGGATCAACTTGAGTGTTAAAAAGGCCAATATACAAGCCAGAATGTTGAGTTCTGTTCAGATCTTGCAGCTTGCCCATAGATCTACCAAATTATGTTAGCTGATGCTGCTGAAGACATTGAAAATGAAAGCTCTTATCATATATTCTGAAACAATGACGCAACAGACCTGCGTTGGAGAATAAAACATAAATCAAATGGCCAGTAACGCTTCAGTGATCTGCTCCAAGGGGCCTCTTATACAGTTCAAACTACCCGGGTTGAGGTTCAATTATTATTTATTAAATCGCACCCACCAATATGGAACCTCAGCTAACATAGTATGTCACTGGAAGACAGCATTTTAACCATATAATTAGGAATTAGAATAGTATTTAATAAAATCTCTATGACTAATGACAGACTCAATTTATGAATACATGCTGTAACTAGGCAAATATCCAGACGAGATCATGATGAATTGGTTTGAACTAGCATGGACCTTATCAAAGACTTTAGTAACAACATTGGTTTTAATGTTTGCAAGACAACTCTTTACAAGAGAATGACATCATTAATTACGGTGCGAGCATGTATATTATTATTTATTATCAGGGATGTCACTGTCAAATCCATAGTAAGGGTCTCTGCTTATTCCTCTCTGGTCTCACTCAGCTTTGGGCTGTGGCCCCCCACTGGACTGAGATGGTACAGGAAGTAATCTAGCATGTACATTCTGACTGGCTCAACGTAATGGAAGGATACAGATGAATTGGAGCAACAGTCTGGACCCTGACAGAGGGAGAAAGAAAGGAAAAAAACAGATGAGCAGGAAGCTCAATGGCACTGAAGGGAGGTCATTTGATATGTGTTCTACTGAGAGTGTAGACCTAGTTACCACTTTGGAAGGGTAATAGTTGTACTGGTGGAACCATTTGGGCAGTATGTCTTCGGTACAGAGAAGTTTACCCAGCCACAGGGGGTGGAATGTTTCCCTGTGTTGGTGGTCTCTAGAGTCCCCTGCCGGGACTCCCAGCTTCTGGAGGCAGAAGCCCAGTAGTAGGTCCTCTGCAGAGGTGGACTGGGTGCAGGCTCCATGGTGCAGGGCCCTGACGTAGCGTCTCACAGACTCGCGGCTCAGTACATAGCCAGCACCACCACTCATGTAGCCTTGATGGACAAAGCGGCGAAAACGTCTGCCCAGATACACAGGCTTGTCTGGGCTGAACCGAGACAGGAGTAGACGCAGGTTTTCCACAATTACATAGGTGTCATCATCAGCTTTGAGGAACCAGTCAGCCCTTGTCTAGGTAACTGGAAATGGAGGAAAGAGGAGGGTCAAAGACAGAAGGCAGAGTTTGTCTCCTTCACCAGCACATACAAATAGTGCTTTCAGAACACATTCACACCCTTGACTTTTCCAACATTTTGTTGTGTTACAGCCTGAATTTAAAATGGATTAACCCCATAACCCCATAAAGTTGAAGTGGAATTATTTTTTTGAAATCTATGACAAGACTTCATAATGGCTGTCTAGCAATGATCAACAAAACTTAAAGATCTTTAAAAAGAAAAATGTATAAATATTGTACAATCCAGGTGTACAAAGTTCTTAGAGACTTACCCAGAAAACTCACAGCTGTAATCACTGCCAAATATGATTCTAACACGTATTTACTCCGGTGTGTGAATACTCATGTAAACACGAGATAATGTTTTTCAGAAATGTTTGCAAATTTACGGGACATTGTGTGTAGATGGGTGACCAAAAAAAGAGCATCTTTACATAGGTCACCTGACTGACAGTGACATTAGCCCATCCATCCACATTGCACTACATACATTTGGTAAGTATTCAGACCCCTTCACTTTTTCTTACATTCCAGTCTTATTCTAAAATTGATCAAATTCTTTATTTTCAAATCAATCTACACACAATACTCCATCACAAAACAAAAGTTTTTATACATTCTTGCAAATGTCCCAAATATAAACTGTAATATTACATTGGCATAAGTATTCAGACACTTTGTTGAAGCACCTTTGGCAGCAATTACAGCCTCGAGTCTTATTGGGTATGATGCTACAAGCTTGGCACACCTGTATTTGGGGAGTATCTCACATTCTTCTCTGCAGATCCTCTCAAGTTCTGTCAGGTTGGATGAGGAGCTTCGCTGCACAGCTTCATGTTCGATCATGTTAAAGCCCGGGATCTGGCTAGGCCACTTAAGAACATTGAGACTTGTCCCGAAGCCACTCCTGCATTGCCTTAGCTGTGTGCTCAGGGTCTTTGTCCTGTTGGAAGGTGAACCTTCACCACAGTCTGAGGTCCTGAGCGCTCTGGAGCAGGTTTTCATCAAGGATATCTCTGTACTTTGCTCCGTTCATCTTTCCTTTCCCTCGATACTGCCTAGTCTCCCTGTCCCTGCCACTGAGAAAAATCCCCACAACATGGTGCTTCCATCAGACGTGACGCTTGGCATTCAGGCCAAAGAGTTCAATCTTGATTTCATCAGACCAGGGAATCTTATTTCTCATGGTCCGAGAGTCCTTTAGGTGTCTTTTGGCAAACTTCAACGGGCTGTCATGTGTCTTTTACTGAGGAGTGGCTTCCGTCTGGCCACTACCATAAATATCTGATTGTTGGAGTGCTGCAGAGATGGTTGTCCTTCTGGAAGATTCTCCCAT